>NC_092858.1:161473087-161479285 GCF_032062135.1 Pyxicephalus adspersus | reverse complement strand
TTTTATTATGTGAAATAAATCACTTTTTCAATTTATTTTGAATTAGAATAATCAGAATTCATTTAAATGACCCATTCATAGTAATCATATGCAGCAAGCACGTACCAAGCTTCAAGCTTGATCACTAGATTTCTTGAGCACATATGAAACAAGGTTTTAGAGCAGAGATCAGAATATAAAAGTGAGAGACACAATGCTTCCCAAATAAAATTTGAAACAACCTAAAAGCAAGAAGTTTTCAATCTGTGAATATACAAAATACGCTGATTCAATTTTACAAAAAAAAATGTATTTCAAATTTATTTTCTTTTACTTTTTAACGTACAGAATCTTGCCAGATCTTGAGACCACTTCCCTTCATTGAAAAACATGTCTACCTGTAACTGTACGTAGAATTCTCTAATGCACCACTTTTTAACTTAGCAGGTCAGTATTTCATGATCACACTTGAACAAAGGCTTCTTTGAAGGACCCCGTGCAGAATTCACTGTTGTGATTCATGTGTATGGAGAATGTGCTGGTAACCTTTTAAATCTCATGAAATCTGGAGTACTTTAAAACATGATCTCAAGCCCAGTACAAACAAGAAACATTTTTAGGATTGTTTTATATTTTTTATATTGTATTTTTAATCAAACGTTTTATTCTGTGTGTATTTTACATTAGCTTCTGATCATTGCTTTTGGCATTCTGATGCAACAGCTATTTATTTTTCTGAGTGGCAGATCTCCAACTCTGCCCTGAATGTTTATGGTGGTGTGTTACAGCCTAACACCAAGAATGTCTGCTATGTGGCCAACATTATCTCCTAAACAGTGCTCACTTCACAGAGTTCAGAAAAGTTAGGACAGGAAAACCTTCCTTGTAGAAATGGAGATTGTAACCTTTTTTACATACAGTTATTAGCATGAACAATTGCTTAAATAGGAAAAAAGGACATAGCCTACCAAAGCTTGACTTGAAACATTGACTATTAAAAAAAGTGGTTTGGACAGTATTTAACTGTTTGTTATAAACCATTCCCATGTGATTTGTTTTTCATAAAATAAAATTCTCCCCTTATTGACCCGGACAGGCTTCCTAATGGGACATTGGTGGAATATGCTTTATAGTTTGCAGGCCTAGCTGCTGCTGGGTGACAACTCAGGATCACATTTAGAAGACTGTTGACATCCCATATTAGGAATGTCTGAATGAGGATTTTCATGGCTGGTATTCTTTTAATGAAAGCTACAGGTTCTAAATTACATTACCAAGGCATAATTAGTGATTGGTTTACTTATACCTTAGGGAACTTGTGACATTTGTTTTTAGACCAGTGCTAAATGCCACCCACTACAAACAACCTTTAAATACAAAGCCTAAATCCCCATTTTACCATCATTTCATTCCAGAATGGTCACAGTTTGGTAGCTATAGATCTGGCATCCTTACTATATCTTGTATACCTTTACCATTGACACCCACGGTAAAGGAAAACCCAAAAGTATTGTAACATCTGATTGCAAAAAGAACTCTTAAATTCTTCACCTGTGTCATATGGTGTACAAGTAAGCTGATTATTGGCAAATTACTTTGGAATGAAAATAGATTGTACTTATTACCAAGTAATTAATTTAGGCCCTGAGGCATCACCATTTCTAAATGTTCATCAGCGTTTCTGTGACATAGGAAAAGAAATATCACTGTGAACAATTCAGATGTTATTTTAGCGACAATGCTCTGTGTGCAAAGATATTTATGAGAAAGAATATTCTTGCCTCTGTAATTTAGCTTGGAAAATAACACTGTATTTAGTAACATGATCCAAGGAAACTTGTATTCAGTGTGCTACAAGCCAAGTTCTATAAGTGTAGAGCAATGGGCAATATTTCTAACCCAGGCTTCTATCCAGCTGAACCACCAAAGCACTCTAGAGAAAAATAGGCTCCTCGTATAGAGGGACGCTTTCTATCCACCCTGCCATCTTGAACAATATAGTGGTATGGATCTTATTTTGTAAGGAAAAGGGGCTGATGTGACTGCACATCAGGGAGGAGGATGGTGCTGGGGAGGTAAGATAATATTCGTGCCTGCTGTGCATCAAATATGTTGCAGGCAATAGCAGGTAATGGCTCTATCCCCGTCTCCTTTAATTAGGCTGTACCTTACGCTACAGCACACCTGATTGGCTCTTCCTTGCCTTATTCCATTTGTAACTCTACTATACAAAGAACTGCTAGTGGCTGAAGCCATGTCAAATTATGGTGCATGTATAAAAAAAATTGATGTATTTAGGAATAAAGAGTATTCATTTGTGTTGTGATGTATGTTTGTTCAAGTGTATTAGCCTACCCCTTAGCTTGCCCTTTATTATATCTAGCTTGCTTCCGCCTGCAGTCCTCAATAGGGGCATGTATGCTTAGCGCAAACATGGCGTGATAGACCTATTATGTGGGCAAACATTATTTAAAAACAACATAACTGTTGGAAGAAGAATCCAAAGTAATATTTGTTCATTGCTGATTACCTCAAGTTCCCTTGGAAAAGTCTGGAATAACAAGTGATTCTCTGCTTTACATATTTAACTTGGAACTTGACTTCTCTTTCCAGTGCTGACATAAAGTCTTTTAATCTCAGAGTCTTATTAACCTTCTGCCCCTCCATGCACTTCCATTACTCAGTCTTCATTAATGTAATAAAGGCATGCCAGGCTCTGATTGGAGAAACCTGATTGTTCCCAGACATCTTCCTGCTCAATGTGCAGCTTTCCCTGTAAACAAATCTTGTCTGGTTAGATGCCTTAGCCAAGTGCACGCGTTGTAATCTGCTGGATTTTCCAAAATGATTCAGAGAAGTCACGTGTAAATCAATATAAGAAATCTTTAACTTTTCCAAAACCATTCAAAAACATGACGTGAAGTTGTGATATGTTTTTCTGAGCACATTTCTTTTATGGAACACATGAGCAGATCTGCTGCCATTGATGTACCCCAATAACTTATCAAATTATTTTTTTAATTGGTAATTGTTCAAAACTTCCTAATACTGCATGCACATCTGACCTCCTCATTGATTTTCTCAGATAGGAATACTGATCAGAATGGTCATATATTAGCAATCCTTTGTACACCTGGCACAACATATGTACTTTTTAACAATATTTACCAACACATCCAATCTACCCATAATGGGTTTTGGAAAGTCAGTTGTGATGGGTTGGGAGTTTATTTTACTTTTGGTTCACTACAGATCCCATTTTGTTAGATCAGAAAAAAAAAATCTGTGCATATGTGGCCTAAATTATAGATGTTCCTATTAGCTGTTACTTGTATTTTTGACAATGTAATTAATGAACATGATTTACCTGTAGATGATGAGCCACCGTTCTGTGGAATTCAGTCTCAGAGAAGATGTTGGCCTTCATAATCCCTTATACTTTTTCACAGTAAAAAAAAAAAAAAGTCCACTGTTGAATGACCCTCCCTGAGAGTAAAAGCCAGTGTACCATTGTAGACGATTGTGATATCATCACTTCTCTGCAGTGTGCTGATTCCTGATTGGACCCCACCACCACTAAAAAGCCAATGGGAAATATCCATATTGCCAATCCAGCAATGTTATCAAAGCTTGCAATCACATTCGGCCCTTAAAACAGATATTCTGCCCACCCTTTTACTCCATGCACTAATATTCATTTATCAACCTGATTACTATTAGAATTTACCATTAAGGTTTAGGTTTAGTTGGGATTAAAAGAAAATTGAATAGCAATTGTACTGTGCATATGTGGCCTTTATTGCTGAAAGGTGACACAAAGATGGAGCTACATTTGAAACACTGATGATAGAAGCACTGATGTGTTGAGCTCATTACACACCGAGGGCAGCTTATAATATGGAGAAATGTATTCTGTAATTGCTGGTGCCAGTCCATACAAGTTTGAATACAAAATTTGAAGAAAGGAACACCAATTGTTTGGTACGGAGTAATGACGTGACTTGTGTGTCTGGTGCTACCCTAAGGCAAAGAAGGCTTTGTCTTGATTTGGTGGAATTACAGCTCCACACAACCTTCCAAACATAAAGATCACTTACAACACCATATAATTTCCTTGGTAGCACTGACTGTATACAAAAGATGATTTGCGGTAATTGGCATTGTACCCCCATTCCATGTCATAGTTGTAAAGTAAACAGTCATTTCCACTGGTTCATAATGTATGGTGCAGATTATAGGCATCCTAAGCACAAAAATGAGCTTTCATAATAGTTATGTCTAGTGCAAGTGTTGTATTCAGTAGTAATTGTAGGTATATTACCTTATACTTTGTACAGTTCATGCAAACATTTGAAGTGTCCATTGTTCCTTGCTTTCCTCTACTCTTCATACATTCTTCGATCAAATGTTTATTTCTGTCTAATATAGGGTAGATTTTAATATACTGTTCGTCTGTGACAGCAGGACACGAAATCATATTCCCCATTATATTCCCCAATATTTTCCAATATATCCCCCATTTTCACATTGTAGGCTAGAGCTTGAGAAGGGTGGGTAATGGTGTTGGGGGGATTTTGTGTTGTGTGACTTGAATGCTTACTACATGAATACTTCCCTTCCTGTGGACTGGTGCAGGGCAGGAGTGTGGCCCTAACACACACATTATGCATGCCATGCCACATCAGCACAAAGCCCTACAGTTCAAATCCACACATCTACAGGTAAAACCTGACCACGCCAGCACAGATCTGCTTTAAGGCTTGGTGTGGTCAGAATTTAACTAGAAGATAGAACAGCCAGGATCTATTGGTATTTGCTTGAAAAAGACAGCACAATAAAATCAACATGCACAAGATTTCAATAAAAAAGGAATGCATTCGTTATTAGTTTTAGATATACATACACATTGCATGAATACTAGATGCATGTCTTTCCCATCTGACTCGTTTAAAAACTTTTATTTAAATGCTATCAGATTTCAGCACAAACTCCTTGCCAAGCAATTTAAGGGAAAATGGTTACCTGCTGCGTTAGATATTTTTGTATGATCTGTATTTTGCCTTGACGTTGGAGATCATGAGTAAAGTTCGGCACTGTGCATCTGCCATTGGGATGCTACAAACTAGTGTCTTGACATTGGAGAAGATGAGTAAAGCTTGGCACAGAGTATCTACAATCTGGATGCTGCAGTGAGACCTTACCAGTCTGCTGTAGGATATTAACACTTTTATATGGTAATGATTATTGCTTGCAAGTTTTGGTCCTAATCTACAAGTTTAACATTTAAAAGTGTAAAGAAAATGATGGCGCTGCACGTTTATGACAAGGGTGTTGAGGTGGTATTTCACATGATGATTGGAGTGCCAAATATGTACATATGTTAGCAATCGTTTTTAGTTGACTATAACCTGTACTGTAGTCTGCTACACAATAAATTCTTGTTGGCTCATGCCTTGGACTAGTTGATATTTAAACCAGTTTTGGAAAAACTTTTTGATATTATAAGATATGTTTTATCACAACAGTTGAACAAGATCAAAATAAGTTTGTTTTCATTGGTTTACAATTGTAAAGTGTGTCTGCTAGCAGATCATAACATTGTCTCAAGAGCTAGGGCTTGTTAGCACCCAAAAACAGCTAAGTGGCTACTGAAAAGTGCCGGGTGGTGCACCTAGCTTAAAGGGGCTGGGGAGAACACTGTAGCGCATGTTTCGTTGTTTAACAAACATTGCACAACTGTCTTGTGTTGCTACACATATGCTATGCAGTGAGTTAACAAAATGCATTTGAGGTGCCTTTAAGAATCAATAGTATTCTGGTGCACCATGTGCTGTGTGTTGCTACAACAAACTATCTGCTCCCCCAAAATGTACTATATTTTGTACTGTCTAATATAATTTTAACCTGTCTTGCTGTTGTGTTTAAAATGCACCATTATCTCAATTACTGTGCTTCTAAATGAAGAAATTAGGAAGCAAAAACTTTCTTCTTCTTCCACAGTCTGTAAAATGTAATAAGAACTAGTTTGCTGAGCTAATTTTGGGTTAATGGAAGTTTTTGTAAAAGACTTTTGAGTACCTAATCTCCTTAAAAGCCTTTTATTACAATAGCTACAGCAAGGTTGGGTAGAATAGAACATAGTTGTTCGCAGGAGTCGCTCCCCAGAAGGTTTTAAAATGGTTGAAAAACTGGGCTTTTTCATAATGCTTGATTTTTTTT
>NC_092858.1:161469930-161471025 GCF_032062135.1 Pyxicephalus adspersus | reverse complement strand
GTTGCATTTAACAATGAATTTATTCATAAACCTGGAGTTCAGCTTTAGTTTCTTTTGCTTTTTAAATTCATATGGTATCAGCATTGGAGTGAAAAACACACATGGTGAGATATATAGGAACTGTTCATTTTTACTGTTGACAAGAATAGAGGTTCACCCACTTCATGTGTGGGTGAATGTGGCTTTGCATGATGAGGGTGGTCTGTCCTTGGGGGGAAATTCAAGAAAAAAAAAAACCCATACTCCTTTTGTCCAATTTGGCCAATGTAAAATACAATGGCAGCTAGTGGTTTGACTTCTGTGCCTCCATTGACTTTGGGAACACTGTTATATAGTGGCTCAGACCTAAAGGATCATATGGCTCTGCTTTTGGTAGCCATTTATACTAAGAATCTACTTCAGAAGGCCCACCACTTTTAAATTTAAAACTGTATGGTAGTGTTTACTGGTTTTCCATACTAGTTGCTCAGTAATCCAAGGCAAGTAGATAGCAGTCACTCATTATATTTATTAATTTCAGCTGCTTTTCTTTGAAAAAGAAAAATCAAGAGAAAAACATCTTTTAATGTCATGCAGCAGAACCTGTAGGTAAGATACGGCCCCCTTGCTCCAGTATATCTCTGTATTATTTATAGTGGGAGACAGAGAAGCGTTGATCCATAAACAGGCTCACTTTGCACTTCCCGGCTATTAGAATTCAGCGGGAGTCATCTGGCTGGACTTGCACGTACTTTTCTGAAGGGAAGCGATTAATCTTGGCGATGTGAATGATACATTGAACTAGTTTCACAGATAGACTGGATTCCCGTCTCAACGCTGATCAGAATTTCAAATAGCTCCTGGAAGCTGATACCCTCTCTGGTCAACGATCCGAGACAGAACAAAATGTCATCTATACTTGGTGTCTTTCATTACACATTACAGAAAGTTATTTCATTATTTTGTCCTGGGGGATCCAATGTATTTTAGGGAATATTTTTAAGAACTTATTAGTTCAAATATAAATTTGAGATTCTGTGACATTTTTCATCTTGTAGGCTACTGTATGTGGCTTTTGTTATTATTATTCTTTCTATAAACCCCAGGAGGGAAAAG
>NC_092858.1:161444735-161469686 GCF_032062135.1 Pyxicephalus adspersus | reverse complement strand
CAGTTATGTTTTGTTGATTTTCCAAGTTAAATTGATAAGACGGTAAATGTGAGGATCTGAACCTAGGCTTGATTCCGGTATAATACCCTTCAAAGCATTCTCCATCCGTGAGCTTTTTGCTACGTTTTCAGGAGATGAAAATATAATGGGTCTTTGTTAATGTGGAGACAAGTTTTTACTCTAGGAATGGCTGTAATATCGGTTTTAGCTGTACAATCACATGATTATAGTCTCAGGAAATAATGGGGATGGCGTGTCCAGTAATTCTCCTCTTTACAGGAATGACTTGGTGGTCAAACCTGCTGGCATTAACTTAACGTTTTATGTAAACTTTTAAGACATATATTTTTTTTGTAATCCTCACTGAATCCTTACTATAAACAAATTTATCAATCGTTTGCCTGTTTCCTGCAACCATTCTACAAGGATGTTGCTAGCACCCACCAAAGTAGCCTGAAAGGCATTCAGAACTTTGCAATACGTCTGTGAAAGTTCTCATTCATCCGAGTTTGGTATATCTTGTAGAAGTTAGTCATATTCAACGGAATTTGTTCTTGTAAGGTTGAGAAAGTTTCATAGCTTGTCCAAGCCATTTCTGCACCTCTGAGTGCCACACTATCTGTCTTCTACAATTTATGAGAATAATTGATATCTGCCTTCTTACATTCCATGGTGGTTATTGGATTAAGGTGTCTGTGTAGATATAAATACTGTGGTGTTTTTTCTGGCTCTCATTCAAAAACTCTAATAAATGAAATTGGCAATTTGATCTGGGCAGATGAGGACTACATGATGCTGGATGACCCCCGGCTAGGGGGTTCTATCTGACTTGCTGCAGCTTCTAATTCACATAAACCAACAGGTCAACTGCACCTCCAAGTATTTCTGAGCCGCCTTCTAAGCTTATGGTAAATGAACACTGGTTTCTGTCGACATAATCCCTTTCCAGTTTAGGGGACTACCCTTACTATGTTTTGTAATAAGAAAAAACTCCACCTACATAAGAAAAAAAAAGCTTTCTTTATCCATGTAGGATCTTCCTTAATGAAGGGTAAGGCATGGACCCCTTGCTTCAGTATATCTCCTTTACTAGTCTAAGGAGATGCAAAGTGTCTGATGCTGATGTCAAAAGCACACTGCATTTTGCCCATAGGTTCCTGTTAACATAGACCTTAAATATGGGTGGTTCTTTTACTATATTTTTTATTAAGAAAAACTGCAGCCCCAGCACGTGTAGGCTGAAAGCATTTTATAATAATGATGTTTATGATTAGACCTCAAGAATTGTATAGACCACAATGAGTGGGGAAGTGAGATTTCCAGAAAGCATGTACACAAATACCCTTGTGATACCCTTCGATTTGTGAATGAAAAGTATTTAAATCTGGTAATATATAGCTTTTTGCAGATTGAATGGAGGTGGTCATTAATTAATAACGTTATTGTGTGCAGCTAGATTGATTTTACATTATTTTCATTAAGGAAATGTTAAGTACATTTTACATTTCATTTGGAATTAAGAGAATTTTCTTGTTAGGTGTTATCCCTTGGGTTTTATAAGTCAGACTGCTAGATTAATAAATTAGAGGCTGGATAAGGGGTGAATATCCTGACTCTAACCCATGATTTTTGCTGGATAACACGTCCATATTGAGTGGAGCTGTGTAAGCCTGAAATTCATTAAGGCATAAAATAGAGACTTTGCAGACTCCTGAGGATTTCTCTCATACTGTGAAGGCAGAAAATAGGCAGTCATCAGACAGAGATCAGTAGAAAGTTTTTTAGAAGACGGTTCTGTGCAATTATAAATCCCTTTTACGGAACTATTACAATCCACTGGGGAAGAAATAATATGATCTACATTCAGCTAAGCTGGCATTCAGCTTTCTCTGCATGCATCCTAAAAGATACTTAAGAATATTGTTTTACCTCTATCCGAGGTAATGAATGCACATTGACTGTAATCATCATAAGTAGATATTTGAAATGTTAAGAGTCATATTTTTCTTCTAATTGAAGGGATATTAGCAGTTTTTGTTTTCCTTAAGGGAATTTTGCAGTTTCTGATGCTAAAAAATATATTTTAAATGATAGCCGGGCCACTTTTGAAATATTGAAACCATAAAAGTGGGGGGGGGGGAACGGTCAAGGAAATAATTTCTAATCATTCAGTTTAGTTGACAGAATTAGATTAACACCGAAAATCTTTAACACCACAGAACATCCCAAACATCTTTTTGGACTGGTACACCTCTTTGTATAGGCTAAGCTTCAAGTTCAATGGCATCAACTGTCTGGAAGTAGTGGAAACAAGCCCTGATTTATTGACAGTTGGAATTCACTGCAGTTGACTTCCTTTTGACGTACATTTGAATACAGTTTGAGATATTTGGATTACTATAGGCTTAAATAGAATATAAAACAAGCCTCAAGAATACAAAGCCCATAGACACTGGCATTTAAGGATATGTTGTCACAACTTGCTTTGCTGCCAGCTACACACAAAAAGGAAATCTGGAGTGTTCTCCCCATCCCTTTAAGCTGGGTGCACCACCCGGCACTTTTCAGTAACCACCCGGCTATTTTTGGGTGGTTACTGAGGAATTGGGTCACAATACAGGGGCTGGCATTCGCCTACAGCTTATTCCCACCCAACTTTAAAAAATGGGTTTAATAGTGATCTGAATTAGGAGTGCTTGCAGAAACCATTCCTTCTGCAGCAGCGTCACAAATATATTAGGGTGGCAATGCTTCTGCAAAAACAAGACTTCCAGGGAAGTCTGATAGCGAGCTGGGTCCCCCAACGCTAAACTGGAACAGTGGACTTTCTTTGCAGCATCTTGTAGTACTTTATTTTGTCCAGACATTGCTAGAGTCCTTTTCACTTCCTTTGATTAGTAAAATATTTATCCTGGAATGTACCTACATGTGATTCTTAAACTCAAGGCTTCATGCCGCCTCTTGCATTCTAATTCCAAATGTTAAAATAAAGCAGAAAGGTCTTTGCCACCAATCAATGATCTGGTTGATGATGCAGAAAGCAGTGAGATGTACACTACTGCTGATTTTGTATAGTGCTTTGTTTTCTCATCCTCCAGTAGATTACGAAGAATTTAGATTAAGGTCAATTGAGTAATCACTTTAAAATGTAGCTATATTTACTGCATTGCATCAGCAATCCACTAAATGTTTCAACTTGTTTGGAATTGGAATTGCTTAGTGTTCTACCATCTCTTTGGGCTTTTTATGTGTTCACAAATCCACAAAATTCCTGTAGTGGTTATAAAAAAATACATTTTTGTTGGATTTTGGTAAAATATATTGGAGAAAAACATAGAAAGTATACTAGGTACCTTCCTGATGAAATTGGAGGAGGGAAACATGGCGGAGCACTAAAGTCCAAGGAAATATGCTGCTATTACCCAACGAACAGGAGAAGAGAGTAGTCACTAATAATTACTTAAGTAGTTACTCACAATTACAATCAAACATTATTGATTCAATCAGTGAAATATACTTTTATGTAATATGTAATACATTAGCCTGTAACAGGATGTAAATCTTGACGACTTTGAGTTCTCTCTCTGACTTATGATGGCTCCTGTATTGGCCAGCAAAATCCTCTGATTTGACCGTTTATAGGCTAAGCAAAAGTTTGGAAATTTGAAATAATATTATTCATAGGGGGAGGGGTTTGTTGTCTGCTCAGGATCAGGACTTTTAAAAAATGTAAAATAGTTGACAGGTAAATGCTCTTTTTCAGGCTGTGTTTTGCTCTTTTCTCTTCCCCTGTCCATCAAATTATGCTACTGATATAGATATGATGTATAGAGTTCCGGTATATTTATTGTGCAGCAAGAAGGTGAAACTCGTCCGTGATGTATAGTAGTCTTCCGCCGCACTGTGTATTTATGGTGGACCTTTCACTGCAGTTGCCAGTGCTGTATGTTATCCGGTAGGAAGCAGCAATTTATAGATGCAGCAAATGGTTTAAATCTGTCTGGCGGTTCTGCAAGAAAAATGTCCTGAAGTATGTTTTGTTGAGGCGAGTTAAGCCTTTGCAGAGGTAGCTGGTAATGAAACGCACCCAACAGTACAGAACTCTTATCTTAAGACAAACTTTTCTTTAGTTTCTAATTGAAGAACTGGTACAGGAGCCAGAGCTGCGGCTGTCTTGCTGTTGGTTGAATTTTTAGAAGACAGAGTTGGGTAGAGGAGACTAGATCTGCATTGCATGCACAGTGCAGTCGATATTCTCCAAGCACAATCCCAGAATTTGTAAAATGCTGGTTATTATTAGTAAACAGTATTTATATATAGCCAACATGTTATACAGCAATGTACATAGGGGTTGCAAAAGACTGACAAATTAAAAAAAATGACACAGGAGAAGAGGACCCTGCTCAAAAGAGCAAACAATTTAAGACGAGGGGGGAGAAGCACACGGGGTATGGATTGGTGGGTGGGATAATGGAATTATATCCTGTAGCAGTTATAATATTCTAATAATATGTGGGGGGAAATAAGGAAAAATAGAATTGAAAAGTCCATGCTGAAGCTTTTGCTCTTCCGTGCGTCTGTTTTGTTTTTAATATACAGCTTGCATTATGCTTGTACAACAGTTGGTGCCACACTTTCTGGTAAATGACATCCATTGATATCCAAGCTTATATCCAGCCAGTTCCGAATCTCTTTTGGTGACCATGGAGAGTGCACTTTTTAGCATGAAGTATATAGGCAAATGACACAAACCTGCCATGTCTCTATCTTTTGGAATAAATACTCCAAAAAAATTCAGTTAAACTAAGTGTTAAGCGGCTACACATGATACATTTTTATAGTGATGTAGATATCCACACAAAAAGAGGGACAACTGTGGAGAAAAGGACAGGAGGACTTGGCTCTGAAAGCGAGAAATCGCCTAACTACAGTCCCAATCTCATAATTAGGGTATTTATATTAAAAGAATTAAAGGCTTAATGTGGAAAGTGGAAATGGCCTTGTGGCTTTCATTTCATTTGGATTCTGGCTTTAGAAACTAATCATTTGTATACAAAATGTAAAAGTGAAGACTACATTCCTTTTAAAACTTGAACCATAAAAAAAATATAATAAATATTTATTATTATAATATAAATAGGAACCATTGTTAGTAACCAGTAGTCATTTTTACAGAGAGGTAATATTAATATATAGCATTACTGAAGCCCAGAACTTTAGTAAATGCCTTTGGTGTGTATGTGTTTTAATGAGGCCAGCTGTCAAATGCCACTGCCATGATTAATGATGCTGAGCTTGCAAATATACACAGCTCTGTCCTTGGTGAATAGAACATTTGCCCAGCTGATCGCTGTAGAACACACAGTTTGAATCCTATAAGAATGGGTTAAATGCTGCACGAGTCTCTTTGAAAAGCTCTTTGAATTAATTTTTTACAAGTACGTCAAAACAGCAGATGACAAGTGGACTAAATCATAAACTCACAGAATTTATGTAGATTAAACGTCAACATAAAGAAGATTGATCGTCATTCCAGCAAGCTGGAGACTGATAAGAAATGGGAACAGATGGCTGTAAAACAAAGTGTGATTTCCAACAAAGTACATATTAATGAATAAACAATGCTGATAAATAAAGCTCTGGCAGTGAGTGTTTAGTGCATGCATGGTCTCCCCTTCATTCCAAACATTGCAGTCTGTATATTTTTCAGGGTCTCCCTAATACACTAATCTAGTTGGGGCCAACATTCCCATACATAGTGGGGAAGGACTTCCTATGGGACAGCATATCTCTATCCTGGAGCCTAAAAAAATTAAGCCTAGGGCTTTTTTTTTTTTTTTTTGACAGTGTTTGTCCATTATGGAGAGTCTGGTTAGAGCCTCAACATTCCCGTGGTATATCAAAGGATCTTCTTTGGTACAGTGTATCTCCATACTGGAAAGTTACGAAAAGTTGAAGTCTAGTTAAGGCCTAACATACATGGTGTAGAAAGATCTTTTGGACAGTATGTCTCCATCTCAGAGAGTTTGGGAGGATTGAAGTCTAGTTAGGGCTTAACATCCCCATACATGGCATGGAAGGATTTTTTTTGGGACACAGTATATCCATCCAGGAAAGTTCAGAAAACTTTGGTTACAACCTCAAAATTCCTTTACATGGTCTAAAAGGATTTTCTTTGGCACAGTGTAATTCTATGAGTTATGAAAAATCCTAGCCCAGTCAAGGATTACCGTTCTAATACATGCCGTAGAATGAGCATATTTTGGACAGTTAATCTAAATACTGCAGAGTTCAGAAAAATTGAAGTCTAGTTAGGGCGTAACATTTCCATACATGGCGTAGAAGTATCATCTTTGACACGGTGTGTCTCCATGCTGGAAAGTAAGGAAAAATTAATGTTCATGTAGGGCTCGGCATTCTAACATAGCGTGGAAGGATCCTATTTGTTTGGACACTGTATACCCATTCTGGAAAAATTTAAAGACTAGTTAGGGAGGGTCTATACATGGTGTAGAAGGACCTTCCTTTGGACAATATATCTCCATACTGAATAGTGGCATTTACAGCTTTGATCACACACAACTGAATAAACAATTTCTTCTCCCTATCTCCCTGAGCATGTGCTTTTCAAGTTACAAATATCTATAGACATATTCATACACACTCCTATTTGGAAGAACAGATCAATATTTTCAACTAGATTAACATCTTCGTGACCATAATATGGCCTCCTAAGACCAAATCTAAATTTCCCCTTGCACCTGATCAGGCCCAGAGTTGCAATAGGAAAGAAAGCAGCATCTGTATCCCTTATGGCCATGAAGGAGTTAGAACAGGGGTGTCAAACTCAAATACACAGAGGGCTGAAATTAAAAACTTAGACCAAGTCGTGGGCCAAACTTGAAATAAAAAAATGAGGAAGTTTACTACTTCATCCATAACGAACAAAAACAAACCCCTCTACAAACACTTTAGGGTTGAAAAGACTAATTTCTATCTATCTATGCAGGCTGTGTGTTGTTCATCCTCTCACAGACACGTTTGTCTGACACTAAATATTACACTATGCAGTCTCTAATGGATTGAAACAAAAACAATGCCCCTGATAGTCAGGCACCATGTGATTATTGCCTAGGCTTTGTGTCACATGATGGGTGTACAGGAATAATGTCTATGTGTTGAAAATGATGATGAGAGGTAAACATAGAGATTCATGTGGATCCTGCCATATGTAAGGAAATTAATGTAGATTTTCTGTGCATGTTCCAGCACACTATAATAGATTTTAAGCCTAATACTGACTGTAAGCCCTCCAAGCTATGTACTGCAATCATAGAATTACAGTTGGGACGATTTAACCCATTGTTTTCCTACTGCTGGTACTGCCTGATATAGAAGATTCAAATTACCCGCTGTGCCGCTTCTATCATTTGCATGCAGAACTAGATACAGTGTATTACTGTAAGCGCCTGTGATGTGTGAGAGGGGGGCAGAGATATCTCACCTCCTGTTCCATAGACGCAAGTGATACTGAGACTACAATTCCCGGCATTACTTGCGTCTTTAGAACAGTCAATAGAACAAAACAACATTGTGGGGCCACGCATAGGCCACTGGTCTATAGACGCGAGTGATGCCGGGAATTGTAGTAGCGGCATCACTCGCTGCAATACATAGTAGCGAGCGGGCCAGATTTAATTTATTTTCTGAATTCTTTGAGGGGCCAAATAAAGGACCTTGCAGGCCAGAGCTTGGCGCCCCTGAGTTAGAAAGTATCTCTGTGTACATTTTGAATGCAGGGGGATGCTCTGTGCAGACTTCTGCAGGAAAAACAAAGTAGTAAGGCAGGAAATTACATTGGGGGGGGGGGGGGGATTATGAAAACTTTTTTTAGTAGCCAAATTATGGACTGGAATAAATGAGCTTTATTTGTTTGTTAGATAAATATTATAAATGTATGATGATCCCTGTTCTGTGTAGTATTGCAACACTGTGCTTGTGCTCAGTTCCTCTTTCATTTCTCTCTCTACCTCCCCTCTTTTTCATTCTTCTCCTCTCTTTTCCTCCTTTAATTGAGAGGCAATTGATATGTCCACTTCAGGAACTCATGGATTCTTCCTTTAAGTGTTAATATAAAGCAGATTTGGCCTATTTTTGACTTTTAAGAACATGCTCTGTTTCCAAAGCATAGCAATTTCATGCAATTTAAATAAAGCCTTTTATCAGGACTTTTTAGACTGGCAAAAGTCTTAATGACTGAACGGCGACTTGTCCCCTTTTGCTGGTTTCTGTCATTAAAATGTATATTCATTGAACAATATTTTGAATATGAAATTTTAATACTCTTAACACGGATTACATACAGCGTTTATATTGTACTCTTCGAATTGGCTCAGCGGGACAGCCATGGAAAATGGAATATATTATATAGTGGGAGTCAGTATTACCATAATATTGTGAGCCTGTAGACAGCGAACAGACTGTATTATAATTTCCCTGCCTGTGTGAAGGTGAAAATGGGAATAATAACCTTTCTGCTTTTCTTTCGCATGATTCAATTTATTTATTTTCCTGTCTGCCCTGCAAGTTTGGCAGAAAGACTAATGCAACAAATAAATTTACATCCCCAGAAAAGGTTGGGTCACCGCTTTAGGGTTTTGTGTATTCAGAGATGGCGGGTTGCTTAGGAAAGGCCACATGGTTTCAGAAATCGCTTTAAATAATCCCAGCTGACATCTGATAAAATAATTTAGTTAAAACTAAACTGTCATTGTGAGAAAAATCTAAAAGCTGTTTCCTGCACAAGACAATGTATTATAAACCCCTCTCTGGCAGACCATCCCTCCACCGAAGAGCTTCATTCAGCATCAGAATCTTTCATCAATTCTAGGAGTATCAGATCCCTTTGTTCTCTGATTTTCCCCTGTAGTTACATCTCCCATCCCATATTGTCACTACTGTGTCTTCAGGTTAAATAGAGTTCAGGGCATAGAACCACAGTGTGTAACAAAGGTATCTAACACCCCTGGTAGTGTTGAATGCTGATGGAGGCTGTGGTACCAATCCCTTATCCCTCTATCATTCCAGGAGACCATTGCCTAAGTACAATTTTACTTTAAGACCCAACAACAGACCTAATATTTTTAGGCAAATATTTTATATTGAAGAATAGGCTGCAATACCTATCTTCAATCTTACCCATGAGGTACCTCTTCTTTTCACCAAGTGCCAATAAACAAAAGTGGTCCAATGCAGTACCTTTGCAATAAGATGAATGGCACTCATCACTCAACCTGAAGACTTTATTGTGAGTGGATGGTTTGTTTTGTCACTGCAAATACGTGAAGACTACGCTCCCTAAAGAAAAGGCAAAGAGAGAGAGGACGTTGTAGTATCATACGCCTAGGGTAAAGACTTTAAAGTAATAAAAAAAAAAAATCATAAAATACAGCATGGAGGACCTTCAAGTTGGCTTTGAGGGGGAAGCATTGAGTCTGGAGTTGAACTGTATCTAGAGAGACAGATTCATTATAAGTGAAAAAGGGAGGAAGTGAATAAAAAAAATCAGGCTTAATATTCAGATTTCCGTCTATCATCTGTTATGTCCGTTTTTTTTTCGTTTTGTTTTGTAAGATGCGCTCATAAATTTCCTGTTCCATATTGTGTTTTTCTACCTTCAGCTTATTTAGACCAACTGACCAGCTTTTTAGTTTTAGTTATTAGTTTTCATTTTAAGGTCATTCTGAGATTATTGACATTCAAAGCCCTGTATATGGCAATGGCCGTAGCCCCGGAGTGCTGTTACATGCTGCATGTGAACACATTTGTCAGCCACATTTATTTGTGCCATCAACGTATTCCATTGGGTGACTAATCTGACAATTCTCATCGTCTTGTGAACTGCATAGATCATCTTCTTTTTTAAGTTTGAGTCACTGTGGGGAATACAGCAGTTATTAATCATCCAGATGTTGAGTTTCAAACTGCTGAAATAATATGATCTTCCAGCGTGGAGAAAATGGCTGAGGTCACTCCAGACCAAAGGCACACTGCCAGACCTCTTTCTGCCACCCACCAGCTTCTGGTTCTGTTCTCTACTGATGTGTGCACTTTCTTGTATAAAAATAAGCACAGTGTAACCACACATTGTAAAAATACCGTTGTCAGTCTTTTTGTTTTTCAGTGATGTAACTGTTTTGGTTTCTTTCCTAGGTCCCTGCCGATGGGAACGCCGGATTGCTGGCAGAGCCACAAATTGCAATGTTCTGCGGAAAACTTAACATGCGCATGAATGTTCAGACTGGAAAGTGGGAAAACGACCCCTCTGGAACCAAGTCCTGCATTGGGACCAAGGAAGGCATCCTGCAGTACTGCCAGGAGGTATGTGCCACCTGGTACATTTCAAGGGGTGGTTGGTGGGACCCTCAGGTTCAGTTCTTTTCTATTCTTGGTGTTACAGGTGTTCTCCATTTTGCCCCATGTGGTGTCAAGTAAAAATTCCTTCTGCACTGGATTTTAAAGGAATATTGGAGAAACTTTTATCACACATGGTTTTCTTAGCATATATTACTATATATCCACAAGGCTGGTAGAGATGATACACCACTGATTCGCAGTGTGGGGAAGAAGGAAACTGAGGAGGTTACTAGTTACCTATAGCTAAAGGTCAATTTAGAGAGTCTGAGGAACTCAAAGTAGAACATATGCAAGAGATATTATTGTAACTATCTGTCATACAGAAAGTATCCAACGGAAACTAAATGTGTTATGTTCTTTTCACTGGCCACCATTTCCAAAAACGCTTTACTCTATTGCATTGTTGTATTGTGTTTTTTGGCCAACCATAGGTCATGGATTCTTAAACGATGTTTAAACCAAAGAACAAAATGAAATATTTTGTATTTTACCAGTCCTTAGATGTGTGTCTATATTATTTTTATTTTTAGGATAAAACTATCAGCAAGTACAGAAAAAGTCCTATTGATCTTTCCAATGTCCTTGTCACTCCCGATGAGCTAAACTAAAAGCATAAAAATATGTTTACCTGCATTTCAAGTTGTCCTCTGTGAACAACAAAGTTCTTCCCCCCATGCTACGGATAACAGTAGAAGTTTTTATCAGGAGAGCATGGGTCACAACAATGGCTCCCCTTCCATAGATGCAGTGGAGAAGTGAGGGCAGCCACCCAAGGACAGGAAGTTTGTTGTTTGACATTTTTTGAATATTATACGGGGGATAAAAAAAAATCTTTTACAGCCATTCAGGGGACGGGTAAGTTGTAATATATTGTTTTAGTTGGTTGGTTTAGATATACTTTAAAAAGCTTCTGTAGTAAAGAAACCATGGGAATAACGATATGGTGCAAAATGAGAGGTATAGGAAAGATGATCACTGCGTTCCTTTATACCATGTATAAAATGTAGAGTGTTTTGAAAGGTGCTGTTAAAAAAAAAAGCAGGTAAACAACACAGAAAAGAAAGTTTTTTAAATACTTGCTGCCAATATGTTTTCCTTTACATAAATCATTTTATTCTCCTGCAGTGTTTAAATTTGCTGAAAAAAGTAACTAGTTAGTTCTCCTTTTCTGATGCTGTTTAATTTTTGGCTGTACTGACCCAGCTCATCTGCTCTCTACCTTTCTACATGATATTATGCTAACTGGAGAGGAGTGAAAGGGAAAATAGTGAAAATAGTGTTTCACTTCAATGGTGCCTGGGGCTATCACACCTTGGACGGTGGCAGGGAAACTCTACACAAGAAGGGCTTTTACATTTAAATGTATAAAATATACCATAGATGCACATAAATAATATTTTGGGATGATTATTGTTGAAAATAATGGTCTGACATTGTCCCTGTGGTTTGCTTCTAGTGAGTCAGCAGACCTGTAAGCTTGAATAGTTGGAAGCAGTGATAGTGCCCATTTTATGTTGCTCTACAAATCAGGAAGCAGAGCCTGTAAAAGTAATGTGAACATATGGCTGCCCCTATGTAAGGTGCCAAAAGGAAATTGGTTGAGAACTAAGAATCTGTGGCCTAACTGGAAGATTTCTGTGCACCAACACAACCTATCTAATATGATGGAGATGAAGCAGTTTTGCATTGAGAGATGAGCCAAAATCCCAGTGGCTAGGTTAAAATAGAAATACCCAATGAGACTGGCAGTTGACTATTGACTTTAGGGATGGGTGGCTATAGGTGAAAATGTATGCTCATTCATGATTTCAGTTTTTTCCTATTTATAATTTGTTTCTCAATAAAAACATATATTTTGTCCACTCAAAGTGGTAGGCATTTTGTGCAAATCAATTTGTACTCACCACCCACAAATCCATTTTAATACCTGGTTGTAATTGCACAAATAAGGACAAAGACTGACTGTCTTGGGCAAAAATCTAATGTGTACAGTGTTTGCCTGATATTGTCCATGGATCTGTCAAATGACCTATGGGGAACCACTATTCAGGTCAAGCAAAGAGTGAGGTTTCGCTCACTTGTTCTCCACTGTCCCCTCTCCATAGAACACAATGGGCATACATGTGCGGGCACACAGCCTTATTTACAGACTTTTTCTTCTCTTTTAGTAATATTAATATGGATGTAGCTGGCCATTTCACTTTTCTTGTGATGTCACAAAATGGCCTCCTCCATATGTATTATTGGCATCACTAGACAGTTCTTGGTACCTGTACATTTTTCACGCAGATTTACTCCTCTCCTGCAGTGAAAATCTCTCTAAAGCAGATTTACGGCATATTTAGGAAGAATGGTATTGACTGACATAATTATTTTCCCCAGCTCCCTCCTTCTTGATGTGTTAGGGAGACTTATGGGGATTGGTGGATGCAGAACACTCAGTCATGGCAGCTTGTTCTACCTTTTTAATCTATGAGAGCATCCAGTCGTGAAAATTAGCTGTCGGAATGTGAAAGCTACTGTTTCTAATAATAAACTTGTGCCGCTGGGAAATGTAAAATATCAAAGCTAAAACTTCTACCTTTCTGGCAAATTTGGTATTATAAGGCAGCTTAGTTAAATCCTCATTCCTCTAAATGTCTGCTGTTTGTTATCTCTGGAATGGGCCTTCCATTTATCAATTGCAACCTTCTTCAAATGACTTTTGGATCTCAATGAACCCCACTTAAAAAAAATCTCATCTGTAACAAAAACTGAGTGTTTTAATTTTGTTGCAGAATTATCTTCCTCGCTATATTATCAAAGTAATATGGTACCCTGGTCATAGGTTCATGATCTTAGTGGGCATGCTGCTTTTCTCTCCAATAGTGCTTGCCAATATTTTTAATTCCTTTATTACACGATTGGAAAAATACCCAAACCCCCAAAGTATGTGTGTTGGTGATGTCAATGTAGTCCTCTAACCAAAACTCTGGCCGGTGCCCCCCCATCCGGGTCCGGAGAAGAACCATGCTTGGGTGGGGGGGGGATGCGCACCTGTATGCATGTCTAGTTTCTTCCCCTTGACACAGTGACACACGGCTCCCCAGGCATGTGCGGCCCGTAGTCCGTAAATTTAGTGGTCTGTGACATCAGAAAGGTTGGGGACCACTGCTCTAACCAAAGTTACTCCAAACCCAGCATCTTCTTTGTCTATTTATCATTACCCAGCACTACCTGAATCAATAAGGAGCCAAATACAGTACATGCAAACCTACTTTTGGCACCAAGTAAACCCACAATTTAAGTCCTCATTGTTCCATTTATTACACCTCCTCATTCTTTGAGTATATGTCTTTAGGTTATGTACATACGTAGGATAGATGTTGCTGGAAATCCAGTTTCCAGTGACAGATGAATGAAAAAGCACTGTGCATACAGCGCTGGTCTGTTCATGGGAGAGGGGAAGATGGAGTGGCACCCATTAAGATACACAGTTGTTGTTCACTGGTCCACCGGGACGGATCAATGAATCATTTTGGGAGACAGCTGTACGCATGACAGATTTTCGCCTGAGACAAGCACAACTTTTCAGCAATGCCCCAATATTGCCCATTGATTCGTTCTAGTGGATCAATGAACTACCAATCAGAGATGTCTGCTGAGCAATTCAATAGAGGAGAATAGTTGACATCCATATGCAGCCTTATTCTTTTCTTAGGTTACTGGTCGGTGAAAGAGGGCAGGTTTGCACACTTGTGCCCTTTGAAAAATATGCCCCATCACATCGAAGTTAAATGTTCCAATGCCACTATAAAAGCTAAAACTAAACAGGCAATGTCAGTTGAGAAATCAAATTGTTTTTTTTTTTGCCTATTATGAACAGAAGTGCCCTGATCCAGTAAAAAGTTATAACAATGTAACAATGTAATGCTTGCTGAGGCTAGAATTGTTATTTAATCTGCATTTCATCCAAGACATACATAGTTCTAAGTAAAAAGATGAAAAGAAAACCCAGATCCCCAAACTGTCCCTTATTTTTAAACCTAGCGGCAAACCACTCCACCTTAAAAATGTTACACCCGGTGCTTCAGGACATTCCTATCCTACTTTGGAACAAATTATTATCACATGCATCAGAGTGCTTTGCTCAACTCCGCCCTGACAGTGACAGCAAATCTATTTTTTTCCAGTAGGCCCAAGGCAAAGCAAAGCTAAAGCAATTGTGTATACTGCTCATTTGCTTTCATTGGAAAGCTATGGGACCATTATGAGTCTTTGAAAGATGGAAGCCAGTGGAGACTTGGCCCAAAACCAGGGCCACAGTTATAACCCTGCTAACTCTTCTATGTTTTGCTGAATAAGTTCTTTATTTACTGTATGCCCTGGGATAACTCCCCCATTGACCTAGGTTCATTGTTCTTCATATGTTTTTATGTACATGTGTTTCTATATGATATATATTATTATAAATAAAAATATATTTCCATTGATTTTACATTTTTCTATCTGCACAGTGCTTTACAATAAATCACAAATCTAAACATATGAATATATCATCTGATATAAAAAGCTTTTATGTTGCCTACTGAGTGTTTTGCTGAAATGGCAAATGTATAATGTGCAATGTGCAGATTTGTGTGGAAAATGCATTGAATCACAAACCAGATGTCAGCTGGAGGCCTCAATCTATCGTAACATCTTGTAGGTTGATGTGCATCTGCAGCCGGAATTTATTAGGATTCAGTTGCTGACTTTGTGTCTCTGCCTGACAAAGCCATTTGGAAGAGTAAAGCGGCTCATTAGAGTTTTCAGTATTACCATTGTTATCCCTCTTTATGGCACTAGCTTAAAGTATAATAACTACATGGAGATACAGAACACTCCTATATAACAACAAACATGCACAGAGAGTTAATATTTCTATTCTGAGTTCATTTTGTTCTGGTTTTGTTAGAATCCAGGGTGAATATTAACCAGTATATTGCTATCTCAGCCCCCTAAAATATAAAAATGTAACAGTTGTAAATTTAAAAGTGTTTATTTTGATGGCCACAGCACCTGAATGGGACCTAAATGTAGTTATAGGGGTACTACTAGAGGTAAAGCATCAACAGGTAATTGGCAATTCTCCATACAGATCATTGAGGATACAAAAGCAGCTTGAACCTGGTCGATGCAACTTAGGAGGTCAACTGGAGACCAGAGGATTTACAGGTCAAACACATTGGTGAATCTCTGAACTCAGAACATCTCAAAGTGATTGCAAATGCAGACTAAATGATGCTTCTAAGAAAGATAAATTTGATCACTGACATACTTCCCTAAGGTGGGAATGATATGGAGGGGAATTAGCCCTTGCAGCAAGCATGCAGAGCAGTTTATAAACTGTGTAACTCTTTTTATTTGTCCCAAAAACAATATAGCGTTCTTCAAACAATAAAACAAAAGGCAACTTCCATCAGCTGCTGGTAAGATAACAGTACAGTTGTAGCGAGATTGTCTGCAGCCTATCTGCTGTCATTCCACTTCACCAGCCTAACAGCATACCTGTGCTACTTATAGTCAGACCTCCTATCTGGCTGTAGCCAAACTCAGGTTTGTACCTAGGTGTAATGGGAAGCCCACCTAGTATCTTTCTTCCTATTCCAGAGTCCAGAGCTCTGAAACCAACTAGCTAGCAACAGTAGTCCTTGCTATTTCTGCTCAATTTTTCCCGACAATACCCTCATGCTCTATACAAGAGGGAATATATCCCCTGTCCAGAACCCATCCTTGTAGTCCTGTACAGGAAGGAAAAAAAATATTGACAGGTGATTTAGCATTTTACTAAATCTCATGCCTTCAAGCATTTAAATATTGGTTTTGAACTAAATGAACTGATTTTATACCTATGTGTTGTAATAATGATTTGTAAATTGTAACTCACACCTTTTTGCAGACACAAACTACAAATTCATATAGCATACCAGCATTGGTATCCCATTCTAAATTGCATGTTATCATATGTGGGCTAAAGCACAATACTGTATAAAGGTGGGAAGGCATTTAAAAGAAACATAATACTTTTTTGAATGATAGGCAGCAAATCAATTGTCAGATGGAACTTCTCTTGCACAGTAGAAGTCTTATTTCTGATGGCGGTCCACCTGCTGTTATTAGTAGAAAGCTCTGTTTAGAGTGGCATAGGGCATTTGCTTGCATCAAAACCATGAAACTAAAAAATGCAAAAGCAATTAATGTAGGTCTCCAGAAGGTCAGGAAGATCTCTGATGGTTCTGAACTTGAACTTAGTCAACGAAAACCCTATAACTTTAATTTCTTCTAATCGTTACATGTCAGAGTGATTTATAATATCATAATTATAGAATAATGTATTAATTATACATCATGATTAAACAAAATAATACCTAATGATACTGCCATAAAGGTCATGATTGTGTTTATCATCTTTTCAGAATGTAAATGCAATCTGAATGTATCTGAAAGCATTTACCCATCTACAGTAGCCCCTAGCAGCATTTCTGTTTATAGGGCAGGGTTGTGCAGTAGCCGATTATAATTACCGCTCTTAGCGTAATAAACCGGGGAGACCAAAGAAAACTGACATTTGCTCTATTACCATTATTGCATGTCATTTTCCTTCCAACTGTATTGTCCCTGAATCAAGTTCAAACAAGTATTGCAGAATTAGGAGGGCAGAGTTTGTGTATTACAGTTACAAGACACTGGCAATAATTATTTAGAGCATAGTGAGAACATCATCCCAAGATCCAAATAAACATTTAAAAGAATTGTCAGTTTCAATAAATCAACAGCTGCAACATTTATTTACCCCAAGGCTCAAATAATAAACCACATGAATACAAAATTCTAATTTATTTTTTTAAGAATGTTAAATCTTTTAGGAAAGTTAAATATCAAATGTAGACAAACAAGAAATATAAGGAGATCATAGTAAACCTTTGTAAAGTACTACTTATTAAATTCCCCTTTGTATTGTTTAATAAAATAAACTTACCTAAAGAGATTGGAAGCAACTTATTTAACTAATATACAAGGATAGTTCTCTGACTGATGATCCAAATGATGATACGGTTGACTGGATGTATATGTAAATTGTATATGTAAACCCAATCACTAAAATCTTCGATATGCCTAAACATGGCATGCAGCTTCAGAAGTAATTCTCAGTTCTTTTAAAATAAGACTTTATTGCAGAAAGGGGCAGGTGATGTCACATCATCTTTGCTGGGCTATTCAAGATGGCCAAAGATTGCAACAAGGAAGAAAAAAAAGATGGCTGCATCCTGCAATGGAGCGGATACAGATGAGTATAACGGGGTTTAGTTCTACTTTAAACAAAGACTTAAATACACAGAAAAAAGAAAATATGATACAATAAATGTTTGATGAATTACAGAAAGGAAGAAGGAAGGAGACAAACTGCAGTTACCCACAATCAACACCTTGTGCAACTGCAGTCCATTGAAACATGAAGATTGCATAGTGAATGCCCATCACAGTAACCAGCTATGCAAAAATAAAGTATAAGTACTCTGACCTTTTATGAGTCATGTAAAGTTGCATGAGTGAAAAGAAGAAAAAAAAGGCAGCAAGAATTAACAAACAACAGCATTTGGATGCTAAACTATATAGGAAAACCAACATACCTACATATATCCAAAGCAAACCGAGCTACAGTGTCTGATTCCACCGGGGCTCCAAGACATGTCAAAATGAATACTGCATTGTATATTCGTCTCATGGAGCCCAAAATTCCTGAAATGTATCAGATCAGGTGCATCAATTGAATGTCCTCTCTTTATATATGTAAGTCTTGGGTAGGAGGTGAGGTGGATTTCTAGTTTAATGTAATTAGACACCTTGCTGCTGTTAGGATCACCTTTGTAATGTTAACACTTCCCCCCCTTCTCCAATGAAAAAAAAATTAACATAGGTACATATAACACTAGTACACCAGAAGTTTGCTGGTGGCCAAGGATAGGACGTCCTTCCGTTATGATCTGTGGGCGTCACTGCATGCCAGGCAAAGACCGATGCTGCAAAAACAGCCCAAGTATGGTCAAATGAAAAAAGGTTTACACCTTTAAACAGGAAAACCTTGTGTCTTCTTTTAAACAATGCATACTGGTAAATTATTAAAAACACAGGGAAATTTGCTTGTTCAATCATATATTCAACAAAAATATGGCCCGTGAATGCCCCTTCTAAAGTCTTTGCTATTTCCCAACCATGTTTTCTTATCTCTTCAAGTCCAAAACAATTGTTGCAGATAGTTTCAGGTCACAGTAGGAACAAGTAATTGCTGCTTGACACTGGTCCGTTCTATAAAGAAAGGGGTGGTTACTGTGATGGAGCAGGAGGTCCCCACTGTGTCCCACTGTCCTCCACATTAGAAAACAGTAACTAAAATTTGTGTCCATCCTTTAGAGATCCAGCATGGTCTATTGCTAAACATTGTCGGGGGGACAGAGGTACTAACACTGGATTTTCAGGTTTGTGAAAATCTAGCATCTGTGTGTAGTTTTGTGAGGGAGCTGACTCTAAAACAATTCTATTACTGTGTGGTTTGTAACTAATCCTAGTATATTAGGCATTTTATTTATTCAAACTACCTACATGTAAAGACTGATCTACAAGCTTCTAAGATATTGCTTAGGGCACAGTCAGAATTGAGCAATCACACACAATTCCCTGTAGCTGGCATCTTGCCATCCTCTCAGCATTTGCACTGCAGCATTAGTTCTGCACATTTGCCAGCTAACTGCAGGGAATGTCACTGAATAGCTCACTGTCGCCCCCATTCATTCTTTATGGGGTTTACACAGGGAGAAGTTACATGTAGTAGCTAACTGGCATGGGGAATCTCTAACCGAACCACAACCTCATGGCTAGTGTGAACATAGCTTTAGTGTTTCTTTATTGTTATAGTCAGGATAAAAAAATACACATGCACACCTTCATACAAAATTATACTTTCACATATGACACAAATGCACCCTTTGACACAGGATTCCCAGAGCACTATGGGCATTTTAAAGACCATATAATAGATAAAGTTCCCTTTAAGACTATATACAGGATAGGAAAGGGTTGGGGAAGAATCACACCTGTGCTATAGCTACTATTTTAGGTCTCCATTTGCTGCTCTGCGTAGAAGGTGGAGCAGCAGCTTTGTGTTATACAGGGGATACAGGGTATACTCTGAAACAGTGTTTGCATCACGATCAGAAAGTGTTGCAATCCTGAACATTTTTTTTTGTACAAGCATCATACATTTTTTGAATACCTGGAATGGCTGAGGAAAGTCAGGAAATTGCTGTTGCGTGGAAGTTCTATAATTGTTTCAGCCTCATCTGTACCTCAGCGTGGTGTCAGTTAGGCAACTTTCTCTTTCCACTTCACAGCGGCGTCTTTGCCACAAGGCAAATGTCTCCTGTAAAACTGGGATTATTTTATGCAGCTGCTTTCTAGCAGAAACACTGACATTATTCCCAGTGTAGAACGTTATTTGAGCTGGTGAACCCTTCTGTTCAGGAGAACGGTTTGAAAGGAGATATTCCACACACTATATGATGCGTTACACAGGGTGCATCTGTAAAGCCCATTTGAAGTTACAGAAATAAATATTCAGGCAGATAGATATTTTACTAACAGCCTTCATTTTCAAGGTTTTCCTTTTCTAGTTATAGAAGTTTTGCAGTATGTCTAAATATAACTGTGCAGCTTTAGGAGGCATCAGAATCTTCAAATAATGGAAGCAATGGCTGTACTCCAAGGAAAATCAATAAACTTTGGTTCCTTCTTTGCAGTCTTACCTTCCATCTTGGACACCGCAGGTTCCGCTTCTTTATCAAAACTTAAACTACTTTGCTTCACCATGGAGAATCCGCATCTTACATTGTGCGTTAGAAGCTGCTGCTTCCTGTGGACATTGGGCATCATCCAGCCCGCCTGAAATTGCTTTGGCTCACCTTTTGAATTTACTGGATTTCAGTTAATTCAATCATGTAGGCTAAGCATTGTTTCCAGGAAGCTATGTACATCACCTTGATAGCTAGTTCTGCAAGCCATGAGAGACTTGGTGAATCAGTCATTAAATATAAAATTGGGTATCCAGTAAAAATAGGTTCAGTAGTTTAGCATTTTGATCTGGGAAGAAAAGGAGAAGCCTGAAAAGCAAATATTTTTCTTTCAGCTCTAAGCCTCAATTTTTGTCTTGCTTAGACCTAATACTACCTACTTATAGAGGTAGGTCCTACCTCCTGATCCACTAGAGATGGACCATTGGCTCTGTTTCAAGGTATTATTAATATTATTTCCATCTTTATTGCCATTGAAACTGTGGATGAAACTTAGGCTATGTACACACGTTTCATTATTGTCAGTGGAAAGGAGCTTTCACGATCGTTTCAGGGACAGTTGACTGGAATATAAATAAACGAGCGCTGTTTATACAGTGCCCTTCTGTTTTATAAAGAGGGGTGAGAACGAGAGATCAGCACCCAACTGAGCTCTCCTCCCTTAACTTCTATTGCGTTCATTCATCTTCTATCAGTCATGGATCCTCCAAGACGGATCCATGAATGACGTCGGACAACCTCGGTACACATGCCAGATTCTTGTCCGAAATGAGCCCGACAGTTTGTATCGGCTGAGAATCAACTGGAATGTGTAGTTTTCAATCAGGCAAACGTTAAAGGCCATCTCCAGAATGAACTCATATACAGCCACCTTATGAAAGAAGATCTACTTGCCTTAGAGCAATCCCCATGATCTCCAAGCTTCAAGGCCTAGGGGACCACCAATGGAGCTTTGCAGATATTCCTGCACCCACTGGTCCCCATTTGTCTCCATGATCTAGGTTTTCGGTGTATGTTTTTTTTAATAGTGTTGTATTAGAGATTGGTAGGAGGTGGGTCAAGATGCTACTTGAGATCAGTAGTAAGGTTCTGTATTGGAGATGCAAGAGAGAAGTTGAGAAATATAATATGGAACCTTGGGCTGTATGCTTTGATTACTATGATAGCTGACACATGCCCTTTTAGAAGCCTTCATTGTAAATGTGCCTGTTAACCCAAAGTATTTTCCACTTTTACGGGCTTAGATACATTACATTACAGCAATACTAATAAAGTTTATTCAAATTAAAAAAAAAAGTGACAGAAATGCAGGGGAAGTGGAAAGAAAATCCATACTGGACAGACGACAGAAGTGATCAATATACCTTGGTTTTCCTTGATGCATAGTGTTTTTATGGAGGAAATGTCTCGACGACTCTAATTGATGGTGTCTCACACCCGGGTTGAAGCCTCTTCTTCCCTTCTCGATTCATCACTCGAGTCACTTACAACAAAGTCACCATGTCATAGAAACAATTGTACTGTATAATTTGATTTATGCCCCTGAGTGTGTTTCTGCAGTGCACAGCTGTGGTTTTATACCGTTCTCACCTACTTTTCTTAAGGCTTTCATATAGCTGATTTTAACATATTTGATTTGTATCTCCCCCAGGCGAGTTCCTCCATGTATTTTCTGCTCTGCATGTTTGTTGTGACAGCTGTCACAGAAAAACCCAAACAAAGGGACTGTAAGCTGAGGACATTTTAATATTCTAGTAGTCCTTTCCTCGCTGTCATGAAGCTGTCACTGTCAGGAGCTCCAGCTCCTTGTGCTCATGTGCATCATTTCCAAATTCAGGTCTGGTAAAGTAGAACTCCAACCTTCCTTTGGTCTTGCACAGTTGTACGGACTCCTCAACTTGCTCACAGTGTGCATTAGAGGCTGCAGCAGGTCAGAGAGACACCATTTCCAAGCTGGAGGATGTCCATCTTTATGTAGAGGAATAGCATATAGCCATTCTGTCCCTGGGCCACCCAATTTATTATTTGATTTCAGTTCTTTTTATCATGGAGGCTCAGAAACACGGGTTAAAGTCACTTAGGCCAGTTTACATTCAAATGCAGCCCCTCGTCTTCATTCTGGCATTCAACCATTATTGCATTTTGATATATACATACCATATTGCAGAAAGGACAGACAAGGATAAAATAAGCTTACCTGCACGATCACACTCACCTGTTTATGCTCCGTCACAGGTGCAGCCATCTTAACCTGGTCGTCTTTCAGTTAGTAAAACAAAGATTAAAAAGATTGCAAACAGGCATGTATGTTTTTTTTTTTATTGTCTGTCCCTTCTGCAAAAAAAGAACTGCCTGCTCGCATTTTCTAACGTGAGTATAGTTCCACTTTAACATACTACTCCCAACACTGGGCCTAATTTATTAAAGCTCTTTAAGGCTGGATGCCCAATGTCCACACTATTTAAAAGTTGTGAATTAAAGTTGCCATGCCTGATATCTCTATGCAGAAGAAAAGCACACGGAAGAATAAAATATACTATATGAATAACAAGGTTAAAGCATACTGTTCTCTCAATGACTCTAGCTTTACTTTAAATATAAGCTTTAATCTGTGGACATTTTCTTTTTTTTTCATACATCAAGTAAGTTTAGAACGTTGCATGACTCATAAAAGCTGTTAAAGCTCAAATGGTTTACTGCGAGCCGTTCTGCTTTTGCCAGAACTGGCTAAGAGCTGTCTCCCATCTGCACCGCCTGAGCCTTGCCAGAAGGTATCTTAAGCATTTGACTAATCCTCTTCATGCTTGTTTTTATTTATTTTATTCTTTTCTTTTGCTTTTGGTGTCTTTGGTGACCCACTCTTGGCGGCAAAATCGTCATGCTTAAAATAGATAGAAAATGCATTTAGGGAACTTGCTAAGCACTGTCAAGAACTATCTATAATACTTAGAAAAATCTGATTTTATTATGTCTTAGTAACTCAATATTACGACTAGACATTAAAGGGCAATCTCATATGTTTGATGGCATATATGCCATAGAATAATATATATTATGGTATGGAAACTTTTTTTATTATAAAGAATTTCCAGTCTTTTGTCCAACCACTGATGACTTTCCAGAAATCTTCGTTTGATTACAATGAGGGGGTCCCACCACCTACTATAGCTATATGATTTAATCCTCATCTTTTTTTATAGTGCGATACTGCCACCATTTTATCTGGTAATGGTGTCACACATAAGTAGTCGACTTAAATGCCCACTGTAATTCCACAAAAAGTTGCTACAAATGTGTTGGGAAAGATGGGGACAAAACCTGTTTTCATCTGAAAACTTTGTATTGCTTTAGCTTGGTGGAGTAAAAGTCACCAAAGTGCACCTGGATTAAGCAATCCCTATCCCTTGTATATAATTTACAAGTAGAAAAAACAAAGCCCTTCATAAACAAACAAGTCAATGCTGCCCTCATGTCCAGTTGATTTGAAGGTCATTAGGAATGGATCATCTATGAAAGTTTAGAATCCTGTTTGTTGCACAAGATTTGGAATGAGGTTTGCTGATGGCCCTGTAGTGCTTCTCACTGTTTTCCTTGCTGGAGCAGAAGCTGTACCTGAGAGGCTGTAATGCAAAAATCTCCCTGTCTCTGATTTATTAGATCAGAATTTCCACTTTTACTGAATTTTGATTATTCCATCAGCAGTCACCAGTTCACTATACAGGGACATCACACACAATAATCTAATCTCAAGGCTTGCAATGCCAACCATGTACAGAGGTTGCCTGCTGAGGGCTTTTATTTTTTAATTATTATCATTATTAAACAGTAATTATATAGCACCAACTTATTACACAGCGCTGTACATTAAATAGGGGATGCTTATTGACAGACAGACAGAGAGTGACACAGGAGGAAGAGACAGCCCTGCCCAGATGAGTTTACAATCTAAGAGGTGAGTGCCGTAGTTTTTGTGCCCAAGTCCAACCCACTCCTTTTTAACTAGAATTTTGTGACCTTAAAACCCTGTTTGCTTGCCTGTTTTTGATTATTACCAGACACAATCACCAGACTTCTTATCATTTTGTAAGCTTGATGAGTGAATCAAAATGTCTACATCCTCTGTATTGTCTTATACCTACCAGATTCTTTTTCTGCCTTCACAATCTAGATCTGGTGATATCACAACCGAAAGCAAAAAGCATTTTACACATAACAGGCTACAGAAACCAGACCCAATGGCTTTAGGGGAGTGCACAAATATCAGAATACAGTAAATTGACTAAATTTCTATGACTTTTGCTAAGTTGAAGTGTTTGAACCCTAATGAAACAATAAGTTCCAGAAATTCCAGCTCCAACTCCGGAGCTACTCCAGGAATGAATACTTCAGCTTCAAAGCTTTGAAGCAGCCTTGCTCTTTTACAGGTACATGCTCACTGGCTGGTAATGTATTATACAAGAAAATAGATTTTTGTGCTTTGATAGAAGTATTGCTATTCAGGTTTATCTTTCAGAGAAAATGTGATGCATTTAAATTTGACATGACCACGGCAAAACTTGGATGTCTTCATATTTTTCTATTTCCAGACACTGAGCTAATGTCTGCATGATATAAATGTTTTGCATGTACAGCAAGGTTATATAATAATTGATAAGTCTGAAATGTTGTG
>NC_092858.1:161430024-161443890 GCF_032062135.1 Pyxicephalus adspersus | reverse complement strand
CCTTTAACATTTTAGAACTACCTTTGGTGACACACCTATGAGCTACAGAATGGCATCAAGTCCCAGTCTAACTTGTTCTTATTCCAGCTCTAGATTTTGTTCTGTGGACCACACATACGAAGGTAATAAAACAATCAGCTCTGCTGTAACTCTGGGACACAGAGCCATTTTCAATATTTTAAGGGTTACAGCCATGCCAACCTTAGTATGGGTGTTCTCAGCACATCATTGTTGGAGGTGTGGACACAAATCCTTAGGAATATATTTTTTACTTTAATACTACTTTTACATTTTTTTTTTTTCTTTTTTTCCCTTTTCCTACAAACCTTGCTATGCAATAAATACTTTTTAAATAAAAAACATTTGGTATATTGCCATTTATGGTACAAACTGTGCTTGTGCAGAATGTTATAAAACTCTATAACACTCTAATAAAACACATCAACAAGACTAACCATTGGTTCCGTTTGCCTTGACTTGGTTTAGTATCAGCACACTGGAGGGATCCCGGAACGTGAGGCGTTGGTTGAGAAACTGGGACAGCGCTGAAGTTAAATATAGAAACAATTTCTGTTAAAGGGGAAAATAAAGCTGAGCATGCATAATTGACAGCTTGGGTGCACAAAATATCTTGCAGCAATTCCTGACACCGAGAGGAAAACAAATTATTCTCTTCTAGGCTGGCACAAAATATTAGCACAAACATCCTATGGCCAAATTGGCTTGGAATAAAGCAGAATTTTGTCAGTTGCTACTCCTATGTTATGCGGTGACCTCTTTTGCTAGCTGATTTATAGTAGATATAATTTTAAGTACATGTAACGTTACATGTTGATTTCAAAATACATTTTAGTGAGAAAGAACTGGTATTATTGTCTGTTAATAAGCATTTAAAAGTTGTGACATGTAAGGTATAAAAAAAGTGTTTGATATTTTTTATGCTGCTGTGTAGCCTACGTTATCCCTGTCATTTCTGAACCTGGACTCCATCACTCTAGAGGTATGACAAACAATTTATGTGCATTATTCCACATTACATTGCTTTCCCTTGTGACGCAGATTCCATTCATTAAAATATATAGGAAAGCATGCAGAAGTGTGTTGCAAAAATGCACAGCAGCACAATACAATACTGAGCGCATCAGGCATTGCTCTCTACCGGGAGCATCAGACATTGCTGTCTGATGTCCTTGCATATTGCAGACTTTACATGTTGGTATGCACAGCAACGCTTATCAACTGAAGACATTATTTAACCAAATGTGTAAGGAGTTGCTTGATGCTTGTTTCTTAGGCCTGCCAAATGTCTCCTGGCATTGGTGACATAGAGCTGAATTCTCAACACACGCCAGCTTTCTGCAAAGTAGTGACCTTGTGTGAACATTGGCAAAGATGTGGTCCATATTTATTTAATCAAAAAAATTTTACTGTATCTGAAAAGCCCAGTAACATTTTTTTGATTAAATAAATATGGTTTAATATGGTTGGATGTGGCACCATACACATACTATAGTTTTTGTCAGCACAAAATACTGTTGAAATAAAATGTCCACATTGAGGATTGTTGTACCATTGACAATCAATACACCTTGTACCCAAATAAAATCACCATTTGAAAGTAAGATATTATTATCTTTTTGCATTGTTTTAATATGTTGTTTTGCAAATGTGGAAATAAAACCAACTCAAAGCAGAACTAAATTGCAAATAATAAGGTTAAAGCTTTGCACACTTTTGAATATTTGCACACTAATGAACTCAAAATTCAGCACTGTAAAACTACTTAAAATAGAAAAAAAGTATATTAAATATGCCTACCATACATGAGTGCAAATAAACAAAATAAGTTAAAAAAACTCAGCAAACCAGTCTTACAAAAGGGTTCAAAGTCCACACAGGTGTTCCAAAATTTTTAAACTCGGCTCTTATAAAATCTTCAATCCATGGGCCTGATTTATTAAAGCTATCCAAGACTGGAGAGGATAGACCAACATAGGTGAAGCTTAGTGATCTGGTCCAGGAATGAAAACATATTACAAGAACCGAATCCAGTTGGATGTAGCTAACCACTACTGGATATACAATGACCTGGATAAAAACAGAGCCTTCACAGACACAATAATTGTGTCAACTCTTTACCCTGGGGATTGGTGACCTGCAAAAATGATATACTTACAGATTGCTTGATATGCAATTAGTTAATATAAAAACCTAGCTGACACATAGTTGATTTTTAAGTTTTTCCTGGTAAAAAATTATTTCCTGTGAAAGTCCTATATCTTCCCAGGTAGATCAGCCACTACAAAGCCAAATGATGGTTTCACACTTCCTAGTTTGATTTTCCACAATGTGGAATAAATTGAAAATTGGGGAATCTGGCTTTGAGAGCAACATAAATGACATGGCTGAGTAGCATAGTATAACATAGCACTATGTTAGCATATTAAAGAACCATAATATTGCTATTGGAGGACCAGGGGAGTATCCACAAGAAATCCACAATTAAATCAACCTACTAGTGGTCATCAAAACTCAGAGAAAGATTTTTGGGTACAGTTGGGACTTTGATCAGTCAGGTAGCCATAATCTTCTCATTACCTTCTTCATATTGGATAATGTGAATATATGAACAGCTCAATGTAATATAAAAGCAGCCTGAAGCCTTTCATACGGTAATCGTAGGTGTTTTCTGCACTGGGTCAAATTTGGGTTACCACTTATCAAAGGAACACAAAGCTTGTGTTCTCCAGCTCTAGGAAATCTTAAGTTGTTATTTCCTTCTTTTGTGTTTTTAGTTGGTGAACTTTCTGTTCTGTGAAGAAAGGCAATACGCCAAGGTAGTTTTGAATGGGGATGAAAGATATGAGTACCATTTAGTCTAGAAGTTATTCAGAGCCCATGTCTCACTGTCTGCCTATATGGCAGTCTGACAAATGTGGAGTGACAACTCTTTAAAGTATTGCTAAAAAGTAATTTGTAGCAATAACGTTCTACAACCTAAGACATGTCATTCCTTATTGTGTCACAATTTGTAATCTATGGTCACTGTTAGTTGTGTCTCACGGACTGGCTGTGCCTGGGTGGATAGGGATAATGTGTGGGCCTAGTTATTTCCCACTTAAGCCCAAGCAAATCTAGCCAAGCGCAGTTTCTAAAGTGAAGTTGACAACACACTTTAGTTTTGGGGATATCAATTTTAACCCTAGTCATGTAATTTTTAACTACTATATGGCAAGCTTCAGGGTAGTTTGGCGGCAAGTCAGCCACAGACCTTTCTAAATCAAAGAATAGCTTGAATCGCAGATGTTTCATTTATTCTGCAATTTTAGATCAAACATGGCATTTCTGATAAGCCGATTTTTGTGTAGTAAAATTATGCATTCTTTTGTTTTTCTCCCCAATCTAAATGTTGTTTTTTAGACTGTGGCAAACAAATTTGTTTTATTCAGCAGATCACAGAAATGTTGTGCCCACAAACAGTATATAATAATTCTATATGATTCCAATATTGCTTTATGACTGCGGTAGCTCTGATGCCATACGTCTGTAAGTTATCCCAGCCACCCATTCTAAACCATATATATATATATATATATATATATATATATATATACAAACACACACATACCATGCTTACATTATTTCAGGTCTGTAATAATGCATCATTAAATGTGTGTATTTTTCATCAGTATATTACCAGAATTTGAATTATCATCCTATTGCAGCCACCCTTCCAGTGCAGCTCAAGCTAGGAGAGGCAGTAGAAATAGCAAAACATGTGCTACAGTGTTCACACAAATACAAAAAATAGCTTAGAAGGGGAGAAAGCTGATTAACAAACACCCAAGGTAATCAGTCAGCTGCTTTTTTCTTTACTGTCCAGTCATAAGTTAGTGAAGGTCAAGACCTGTGAGTGTTACCTAACTCCCTTAAATAAAATTGTGGTCTCCTACTCTGCCAGACAGTACTGTTTTATGTAGAAAAAGGTGCATAAACTTCAGGACTTTGCAGCATTTTATTTGTATATTGTCAAAAGTTCAACTCTTCTCTTTGCAAAAAATGTAAATTACCCACAATTTAACTAAATCTTTTTGGCTGTAATTTACTAATCAAACATTGTCATTTTACAGCAGTATATTTTTAAAATTCTGCTTATCTTTCTGACTACTTTTTGGCCATTTCTATTGTCTTTGGAGTTATTTTCCAGTCTATACCCCCATGTGGTGTTTTAAGATCCTATGGTCCTTCTTCATTGACCATGGAGGCGACAGTGTTGGTCGTTGAATTCGTATAATGCCTTCACACGTCTAGTCCACTTCAACCATTTTGAGTTTTAACCCAAGATATTGTGTAGCATTCTTCTAAGATTTGTAATATAAAAGGATGAAAAGTTGGCTAGGTCTGTATAACTTATAGTAATGTTGAACACAACTTTTGTTCCAGGCATTGTTGGTTTTGTATTTGTCCTAACCACTATTTGTAGTTGTTTTGCCTCACTTACACTTTGATATCCACAGTGGAATAAGTTGTAGAGGGGTATAGCCCCTGTATTGTGACCCAACTTTTAAGTGACCACCCAAAAACAGCCGGGCGGTTACTAAAAAGGGTGCTAACGAAAATACTGCCCAGTGCTGCAGCTCTTTGACACGCACATCTAAGGCAAGGCAAGGTATTTGTGTTCACTCCTAATCTTCACTAGTTTTTATTAGTTTTAGTTTTTAGTTTCTTTGGCTCAACAGATTGAGGACTGATTTGTCTTTTGCATCAGACCCCGGTCTTGTATGTAAAGAACAGTGAAAGGGTTCCCCTATCTTTGACAATGGGCCTTTGGGAGTTGCAGACCCCTTTACATGTTAGAACGTTGCAGCCCTCAGAGAGGAAATTTTTGTTCAGCTTGGAATATGTATATGTTTAAAGCAAGTCATGATTGTCAGTCTCTTTGACAAATTTCACTTTCACTTTTTTTTCCTTGCTGTTATTATTGTTCTTGCTAAAATGATGTAGTCGAATGGAAGAGAATATGACAGAGAAAGGAAAGGGGAAAGAAAATGAATAGCAATTTACATCTCCCATTTTCTGTGACTCCCAGAGGATGGCTTACGCAATCATTTGTAACTGTCGCTAGAAGCACACAAGAGGTTTGATAAGAAGTCGGGGGTGGTTTGATGTAATGCGGAGCTTTGGTTTTTCATTATTTCTTGGTGTTTATTATTGCACAGTTGCACATCCTAAGGAAATAATTTTAGCGGGAGCCATTATTGAAGTGTAATGCTATTCACCGGCAAAATTACAAAACACGCTGTTAGAAACGCAGCTTTAATGACTACATTGCTCACTGTCACAGGAAGCGCTCCTGTGGCTAATGTTTCTCTAACACTCTTAGGGCTGTAACTTCAAATTTTTTTTATTTTTTATTATTATTTGATTTTCTTCTATGGAGCCTATAGAGAGATAATTCCTAAAGTGCACCTATATTTTTTAATAATATCACAGTTTTTTTACATTGTCACTTACAGCTGTTCTGCATTCCCTATCAATTGTTTTCTGGAACTGTTATCCTGGAGTAGCCGCAGGCTGAGGTTATAGAACCTGGTCCATGGGTTTCATTTCATTAGATTGGGATTGAAGTGTAGGGAGGTTGCTGACATCACATGACCCACAGATAAGGAAATCTGGGCTGCCGTATTACTTGCCGTATTACTTTGGCATTGTTATATTCCATTCTGCAACCAACAATAGTATAGGCAAAATAATAACACTGCTAATGTTTCAATTACATCTGAAAAGCTTTGTTAAAGGACAGGTACTGTGCAAAGTAACTGAATTTTCAAGGCAAACTCTGACCAAAATGTCTTTTTTTTTAAAATTTATTTTAATGTATTCAAAATGTGATCAAATTGACAGTTGATATGGTGCAGTGGTAAAAAAACACAATATTGCCATACTCTTACACTAGATTGCAGGTATGAAACAGTTATTTAATTATTGTGTAGAAAAGAACATACTTGGGACAATCCCAGTCAATGTGAAGAGCGCTTTTACCAATCCCCCGTTTCCAATCACAATCTGTAGAGCCTGGTTAATAGCTGAGTAAGCTTCCCTGAGGTTCTATACTGTCTACTTTTGAGTCTGTAGCTCATTTCCTGGTACTTTACAATTTGCAGGGTGTAAATTGTATGATATGGTCCATGTGATTTTCAGAAAAAGAATTGTGGAGAACGTTTTCATTTGTGCATAAAGAACCTGCTGGTAGATCAGGGACAGGTAATAGGATTTAGTGTGATAGGGAAAGATGCCCCAAACATTCCCAAAGCTGCAAACATTCCCAAGTTTATCAAAGCGAGCGAGTAACTTATTTCTTTTTTCAAAGGGATGTAGATCCCTGGTAAATTCCTGAGGTATTAAAAGAGAATGTCTGAAGATGGGTAGTCAGGGACAAACCAGGCATTTTGATCCTATCAGGTCTCAGGAGGCATTCCCAAAACCAAGGTCAATAATTTTGCATAAATGTATGTGTATCAATTTAAAGCATTCATGCAATTGTCAATTCTTGGCCTGATCCTGGTAACACAGTTAACAGGATTTGTTTCAGTCTTTTTCCTTGAAGCTCTTTTGTATGCTGGGAACAGAGATCCGTGCAAGACTGAAATTTCCTCTGAAATGTAAATAAATGGTTGGATGGGTCATTCTTGATGACGCAATTGCAAATTGTGCTTTTCAGTTCAAGGAAAGCTAAACAAATAATCCACCTATGATTTTGTGTAAATTTATATATGTTGTGGTCATATTGACTCATTACATGCACTTGCTGTGCTTTCCACTTAGTCATGTAGCACAATTGTGCCCAAGCCACATACAAGCACATTGATTTTTACAGACCATATGCCACAATAAATGGTAAATATTGGTTAGCCACCAAGTCATGGTATTTATAAAATGTTTATCTAAAACCAGTTACCCTAATTGTTTTTTTTGATAGAGTTGTAAAAAGGTTAGAACGTTTGTTCAGACTTCAGTTGCTATTAGTGTGATCCAGCAAACCTGGAAGGGATCCGGCCCAGAATTGAAAACATTTGCCAACTAATAGTAAATAGTTAAACATTAATACATCAGGCGCAATGTCTCCAGATGCTGACACCAGGGCTGAATGTCATCAGAACAGTAATTCAGGGTCAAGTCTTCAATGGGAAAATTTGTTTCAGAGATTTATCTCCATTTCTGCTTATCTACAGAGGAAGAAGTAAAGGTAGTTATTTCCAGAGGAGAGTAAAAAATATTAATGAACAAATCCTTTTGTTTCAGATGTTTTTTAGAATAATTTGGTGACAGGGTATTGTACTAATTTTCATTGGGTTGAGTTGAGGTTTTATACCTGCGATTGTGTGATTTTTCCTTTTATGTTTCTCTTCAGGTATACCCAGAGTTACAGATAACCAATGTGGTAGAAGCCAACCAGCCCGTCACCATTCAGAATTGGTGCAAGAAAGGGCGCAAGCAGTGCAAGAGCCACGTTCATATTGTGGTCCCATACCGGTGTTTGGGTGAGTAGCATAGCTGGTGGCACTATCATAGTATTTTTGGATATATATACACAGATCAGAGTTAAATGTCTTTAACCATAGGTGTTTTTGCACAGACATTCAAAGTAACTATTGCAGAGTAATCGGAGGAATTAGGAAATTAATGCTAAAAAAAAAAAATATAAAAGGGTTCTGTAGCAAGAAGTTTGAGAGATTGATTTTTCAGGGAGGTCCTATGTCTGTTTTTTTTTTGCTGTCTCCATATAAGGGAGACATCCTATTTTCTCTGAAATTCTTAATATATTTCTTTGCAAGACAAGAGTCTTTTAATTGATTTCTATACGTCACTGAAGAGACCTCTCCTACCGCCAGTAAAATTGAACATTTGATATTTTTGTAATTTGAACAAACTGTCATGTTGAGGGTCTTTTTGGGAGACTTTCTGAGCCCCATCTCTACCATACTTTGTTCAAGCTGTCCTGACATGCTAGTACAAGGCATCCAAATATGTTCCTCTGTATGTACCTGTTCCTCTTCAGGTATTTTGTACTTAGCAAAATAGCCAAGTAAACTGATGAAACTGCTGCATTTTGGGGTTCCACAAACTCATTTAAGCTTAGTGTGAGGGGGAATATCGCTCCACTTTGTGATACAGCTAGTTTAAGCATAGTTGGCTCTAATCTGGTGTTGGCTGCAGGTCTAGAAAGTAGATTACTTTAGTTTAAAACCATAAGACCAAGGGGATCAAGTCTATGTGAGTAGCATTCACATAAATGTTCATAATACAAAGCATAATAAATTATGTAATGACAAACATGGTAATCCTTGTTATCTGAGCAGACGATAACGCACTGTAGATAAATATTTGTTGGAGTCCATTGACATTTTAGTGTTCTCAGTGCAAATCTATAGTTCTAGTCCAACACAAACAGCAGATACCTATGCCTCAGACTTTTCATTTTGCATTACCAAACCAGACCTCCTCTACTATACATTGTGGTCAGCTGACAACATTTTTTTGTGGTTTTATCACCTTTTATTTGTTACTTTGCATGTTCAAAATAAAAAATGTTTTGGTCACTTCTATTTATTTAGGATTAAGGGTTTAAACTGACCTAACTGTTGTATTTCCAAATGAACATTTATCACATATTGGGTTATTGATACTCATTTAAGTAGCTGCCCTTTTCTAAGGTATGCTAAGTCTGTAGCCTCAGGTGGATAAGAGATGAATAACTGTAATGGGTCATTTGCTTGTGTGTGTAAATAAAAACTCTATAATAAAGTTGTACCTGCAGCCGGGATAAAAATATATGTAATATTATTTACTTTAAAAATAGTTTTAAATGTTTTAGTTCTGACCATGGAAAAGAAAATATTTTCCAAAGCTACAATTAAAGTAAACCTGGTATTTGTCCATTGTTTCTAATTCACAGATGCGCATAATCTTTCCTTCCCATCTATCAGTTTTGGTGAAAATCTGGGTAAAAAAAAAAATTAAAAGAGAGATGTTCCAATATTCCCCCAGAAAGTTTTTTTTAAAGAGGCACTAATCTCAAAATCCCCCAAAACACAAAAATACACTTAGCGTCAATCCCGCAGGGCAGTCCGATTCATCCAGAGGTCTCTTCCACCGGGTCCCGCATCGTCTCAGCATGCATCTTCGGGCCAGCGCTATGGGCTCCGCCATCTTTGCCTCTTCTTCCGGGTTCCTCTTCCTACATCACCCAACCCAGGTGCGAAATCGGGTGACGTACGCTGGAAAAAAACTTGCCGATCTCACTGCGCATGCGTGGGATCGGCATTTTTCATCCCTTTTCATGAAAAGGCTCCTTCTGCGCATGCCCGAGATGCTCAGGGGTAGTATAGAAGGAATTCAGTAGGGCTGACAACACTGTTTGAGATTTCAGTGCAACAAAGACACTGTGTTGTCAGTACACTACTGGAGAAACTTAGTTACATTTTGACAAATCGACAGGTATTTGCACAGCTTCTAAAGAAACGAAACACAGGGAAATGTCCATATATTGCAGATTTGTACTGCATATTTATGAGCAGTTGCATAATCACAAAACACTGGAGCAAGACCACTGCAGGAATATGATAATATGTTTGATATTTACATATTGAAATAAAATTATTTTGATGGTTCAGAGAAGAGCGGTCCTGCTGGGCCATCGTGCTGGCATTAAACTCCCTCTATCTTGTTATATGGACATATATTTTATGTTGGCTCTAAAACACCCAACTCAGAATATTGCCGGCAGCATGAAATCTGCATCCTTTAATATATGTCACGCTGATTTATCACAGCTGTCTGTGTTTTATGACACCTTTGAAAATCTCCCATCATAATATGTGATTTATGCTGCAAAATTTGAAAAAGATTTCATATGTACCGTTTACGTTGCCTGGATTCCGCCTGGGTGGCTGTAATTATTTTCACAATAATTTTTTATGCTCAATAAAGTCTCTTTTGGTATAAAAATAATGATTATGATGAAGTAAACGATATTGCAGGTATTTTTATTGTTGTTTTTGTTTGATGCATCTTTTATCTTTCTTTTTAAAAAAAAAAAAAAATTTCTTTTTAGAATGCGGAAAGGGCCCAGAGGTTTCAGGCATTAGATGTAGGCAATGACTGGTAACAAATTATTGCTCATCAAAGTTTGGTAGTGAGCACACACCAGTGTTTGGGTTCTAATCAATATTATTTTGTAAAATGTAGACTCAAATACTGTTTAAATGATCTTTTGTATACTCATATAAGTGGCTCACCATAGAGCTCTGATCATAACAGAGTTTAAAAACTATTGACAGCAAGAATGTTGCAATTAATTATAATACCCAATCACCTATATTTTAATAAAACCAGGATTCAAGTTATTCATTTAGACCAGTGTTTCTCAATCAAGGATGAATGGGGGAATCATTTAAATAATAATAAAGGAACCCCTTCTATAAATATTATATCCACAGCTCACAGTATATTAGTATTGATCAGTAGGAGGAATGCCAATTGCATTACTGACCATTGGGAAGAATGCCAACCTTACAAAAAGAAAAAGATCATTGATGTCAGTGATAACTGATGAAAATCTGTAGTGTTTGTAAATTTGTGTTTTCTTAACCAGGGTACCTTGGAACCCGTAGGTTTCTCCAGAGGTTGCTTGGGATTCTTCAAGCAATGAGCATTTTGTGCCAATGATCTTTTAGGCTATTTGTAAAGATGACATCCTTCCCACTGACCACCTCACTAAAAACTGTGAGCTTTCGATATAGTAATTTATAGCAGGGCTTCCCTGAAGACCTGAAAGTTATTTTAAGGGTACCCCTGTGTTAAAAAAATGAGAAACCACCTGGTTCAGCCACCCAATAAAACATAACTGCACCAGTGCCACTACAAAATATTAGCCTACAAACACTTTACAACCTCAGCAGTATGTGGTTTAAATTATTTTTAAAAACCATTAGGTTTCATTATGCTAAAGTATTCATGAATCTCACAAGATGTTGACAATATTAGCAGGAACTATTCAAATATCTTTGCTTTCCCGACTTGTTTGCAAAATAGATTGTTCATTGATTCCACTGTAAAAGAAGACAAACTCCATTTCCTCTTTAGGCATGTCATCCAGCCCTCTTCCTGTTGCTGGCATGCCATCATCTGTAACATTAAGCTGAAGAGCCACGTAATCCATCTATAGACATCAGTGAGGAATAGCGGAGATCAAGTAGCTTGTTAGCATAAGGGATTTATGTTGTAGCTCCCAAGCTCTCCTGACTAGATACTTGACCTATACCATGGTTTTTTGAGGTTATACAGAAACCTCTAAAAGATAGGGTGGTGACTATGATAGGAAATGTAAAATTAAATACCTGTTATGGTAGATACCCTTAATAAAAAGTTTCAAAACTCGACCAAAAAAAGAAAATGAGGCATTCTATAAACTTTTGGTTCAGTAAATACCAAATTCACACCAATATAAAATAACCAGGACATTTGTAAATATATAAATTCAGCTATACTTTTCTGTGGACATAAAATGCATCATTATTATATTCAAGATTCATATAGTACATACAGTAGCACATAGTTGTGTTTTAAGGTTAAGTACAGATGACTTTCCTATCTATCTTTTATCTTTACTAGTAATTTAGGTACTAAAAGTTTGGATGTCTTTATCTATTGTACTGTTTGGGCGCTCTTGTACTTTTGATTTAGTGCTATTTTGCTTACACTGAAAGTTGAGGTCATATAGTCATAGTGACTGTATAGAACATAGTGGTTAGTTGCAGTTTGCTAGGGTACTAATATAACCAGTATTCTCCCTAGAAATGTTTTAAGCTGGGTGGAAAGAAGCTGTATACAGGTGGTGGCTCCAGTAGTGTGACCTAACTTTTCATTACCCACCCTGTGGTGGTGCACCCAGCTAAAAGGGGCTTGGAAGAACACTTACTATAGCTATTCTATATTGGGACAATGAGTGTTGGATTAGAACTAGTTGCATGTCTCTGCTAACCTAGAGTATGACCCTACTTTCCAAATTCGACAATTGCAGGTGCATGCAGACATCTACAGATTCGGTCCTGTGGTGCTGGGGACCCCAATACTCCTCAGTGAGTAGAGCTTTACTTGGACATGATGTAGTATGGCACCTTTCATTCCTGAGCCTTACTATTGACTGGTGAGAGTAGGGTGGATCAAGAAACAACTATCCAAGGTTGACAATGCAAACCATGGTTGAGATTTTCATAATCAACCACATTGGGTATCAGAAGATTGTGAATACTCTAGAAATGAACTGTGCATATAGTCAACTGGTGGTGCCCAATGGCAAAGCCCATGAAGATTTTCATTATACCAAAGACAAGAATGGTATGTAGTTTTGTAAGGGTCCACAAGCTTGATGTCCATGGTCATGATGTCCATAGCTATCAGGAGATCAACTTGTATATTTTTAGCTGTCTGCAAACTGCAACATAAACTCTAGGGAAAGATCTGGACAATCATTCTTAACCTTCCTAAAAATGTGCTCATCAAAAATGAATGAATTCATCCAAAAAGTTTGTTCATGTTTTTCATGGTCATTTTGAATGAGAGTTGTGGAACAGACAGATCTTCTGAGCATCCTCTGTCTGTTTCCATCATAGCCCCTGATGTAATAGATGAAATCTTCTGTTTGCAGCTTGTTTTCCAGACAGGATCACATATGTTGTCATTGTCAGGATAGACAATAGCTTGAGAAAGTTTGTTTGTGTGTTGAAGGAATGCTAAAGAATGCAATTATTCCCCCTGAGGCTCCAGTGGCTGTTATTTAAAATATGCTTTTTTTTGTACATGTTTTTCAAAAGGACGTCAGAACTTGTCATCATAACTCACAATGGTTCTCATGAAAAAAATTAGAGAAAAGGTAAAATGTGCCTGACCTAATAAAAATAACCAAATTGTCTGTCAGTAGCTACAAACCTGGACTGGAAAATGACAGCTGGTATCTATCTTCTTGGTTGTAGAGAGAACTTTTCTTTTCCATTCCTAATATAAATGAGCATTGTCAAAACTGTGGCTTTCGAAAGGTATTGAAGTCTGACAAGGCTTAAGGTGGAGATCAAAGCAGAACTCCAGTTGACTAAGAAAAAAAAAAATAGGCAAATATTAAAGAAAAAAAAACAGCTCTGGCCTGTAGTACTACTTCATGCCACAAAATTCCCTTGGTCTTCTAATTCTTCTTGGTCTTCTAGATCTTCTGATCACTATCAAGATTATTTGCAGTTTGCACAGCGTGCTGGGTTCTACACTGCATGGCACAGTGTAAGCAAAGAGCCACCAGCAGCTGGGGAAAATTGTTTTTTTTGTTGGGGGGCAAAAGAGACTGGTTGTCCCTCTACCAAAAATCTTTCCTGGTAACTTTTTGTTTTTTGAATTTAGTTTTGCTTTAAGCCATTCGTTTCATCAAGAAGTGGGGAGTTCCTGTGTCCGATTCATGGTCAGATACTGAAGGTCAAGAATGACAAAATCTTCCATTAGAGACCCTTGTTATGAAAAAAATGTGTCCTGGAAAGGAATTCGACTTTCAATATACTTTTGGTCAAACAATTAAACTAAAAGGATCACCATAAAAGCCAGGCAATAAGCACTTTTAGAATAAAGTCAGCCTTGGCAAAGTTCATGTTTCCATCAGGAAAGGTTACCTTTACATTATCTTGAGATTTTTTTTTTAGGTTTCTGTGTAATTTTTTAATAACATCACTACCCTGTTTCCCCGATTATAAGGCACTCTCTTATATTTTTTGAAATGCCAAAATATGCCCTGGGTCTTATTTTCAGAGGATGTCTTATTTTTCC
>NC_092858.1:161407109-161429299 GCF_032062135.1 Pyxicephalus adspersus | reverse complement strand
TGGGGATGTCCTAAAATTGGGGAAACACGGTAGTATTTATATAGCGCCGATATATTACAGCGCTTTACAAAGTCTTTAGTCATGTCACCAGCTGTCCCTCAAGGAGCTCACAATCTAATGTCCCTACCATAGTCATAGTTCATTTTTGGGGGGAAGGCAATTATTCTAACTGCATGTTTTTGGAATGTAGGAGGAAACAAGAGTACCTGAAGGAAACCCACGCTAACGCAGGGAGAACTTGCAAGGTCCATGCAGATAGCGCTCTGGTCAAGATTCAAACCTGAGACCCAGCACTGCAAAGGCCAGAGTGCTAACCTCCACAAGATAGGTGGGATGTGTTCTGTAGTTCATGAAGTGAGCTAGGCAGAGCTGATAATAGTGTTTACGATAAGTCTGCAGATTATCAAGGACAGCATTGGAATTCAAGAGATTTTTTTTTTTGCACTTATTAAACTACGTTAATGGTATATGTAGCGGATCAAAACAAGCAGATAAGGGATATAGGGATGGGACAACATGGTGGACTACACCACAGAAGGCTGCATGTTGTCTATACTATGGGGAAAGAACACTCATAAATAATTGGTGTATTTTTCTGTCAGACACACTCAAGTTTGCAGTGAGTGCATCTTGTCCTAACTTGAATTTGTAGAGAAGATGTATAAAATAATTATAGTAGCTGGTCTTATTTTGGAATTCAGTCCATGCCATAGAATTGGCTTGCAGCCGCAGCTTGAGCGCATACACCTAATAACTATGCCTGACACTCCTTGTAGCGTCCCGCTGGCACGTCCAGGGGTGAATTTGTATGCTGATCTGACGATTATCATGCTGAGTGCAGTCCGGCGGGGAGCCATTCGAATTTTGGATCAGCGGTTCTTCACAAGTAAACATTCATGTAGTGTTTGATTATTCTTTGATAAGTTTTTCTATTGAATATTCCCAACTAATAAATCTTGTTTCCCCTGTATTCATATGTATGTGTTGTCCTCGTTGAAGTGTGAGGCCTTTTGCCCTAGGTGGGAGAAAAGGAGATTAAAAGATGCAGATTTATAATGTGCTTCTCACCACAAAGAAGAGTGTTCATTTATAAATGGAAGAGCTATGCTTTGCTTCCCGAAGGGGGTCCAAGGGTCAGTGTGTGCTGGGGTTGTGGGTGGAATTGTCTGCCTAATTTATGTCGTATCGCATTGAAATTATCAGAGTTGCAGTGTGAGCCATTTTATTTAATAATGTTTACTTTGTCAGTGTTGGCACATTGAGTACATCTGTGCTATACATGCACAGTTCACCATATTGTATTACTTTAAAGGTCTGTACAGAAAAAATATAATCTTTCCTTCCAGGATGGCACTATGCTAATTGCCCATTGGACAAACAACACGCTAACTTTGCTGGACTGAAATTGCAAAAAATTGTTTCAACCCTGTCCCGATGTCTTTTGCTGAACACTTTTTTGGAACCCCTCCTCCCCTTCTACAAAACATCTTTGGAGTTGTTCTATAATGCAAGGAATTGAGTTTGGAAGAGCTAGTAATTCTGGTTTAGACAAAGAGTGCACGCGGCTATCTTTTATGTCCATATTTTATGTCTCTGTCCATTGGGTGGCAATTGATGATGTACACACACAGGAGATATATTGTTCCTAACATCTAGGTTTATTCTAGGGTCTGCCGGCAATAGCTTTGGACTCTACACTGCCTAGCACATGCCCCGTGCAACAAAAAGCCACAGGGGAAAATGTTTTTGGCAAAAGAGACTTTGCATGTCTCTTCTGCCAAAACCCCCATCTTCTGGTGACTTTTTGTATTTTGTGTTTTAACTTTTTCTTACCTTATTCCAGTTTTCCCACAGCCTTCACTTATGTGCCAACAATCTCTTTACAGACTTTTCTTTAAACTGACCTTTGCTGCAGTTTCATGTACTAAAGTCATCTCCCACAATGCAAGACCAGTAGTCCGGCATTGTAATGGGACCTGATTGTGGAGAGAAAATTAGTGTAAAATTTCCACGGGAAGGAGGGGTCAGGAGTTAAAATTATTTATTTACATCACCCCTAGTCATAAACAGCCACCTAATCCTTTTAATGTGAGGCCAGCCCCACAGCAAGAGAAAGCTTCTTCACAGCCTGGTGGTCAGCTTTAAAAAGTAAAAAAAATATATATTATTTTTAGTTTTGGATAGTTTAGAAAACTCTTATGACCCTGTATTTTTTCCCTGTCTCTAACACACCAGGAAGATTTCTCTTAACTTCTGGTACTACAGAACACCCACCAAAGTGAGGTGTTTTCATTAACAGATATCCTGTTACCTCTTTGTTCTTTGACCACTTAAAGATTTTCAATCAGAAACATAAATATTTGCCGCCAGACCTGTCACAGCTATGTCAGGTCATCCTGTGCAATGCAGGACCAGCAGTCCTGCACTGTATGTGAGGTCATCAATGGCCCGGATGTGAGGTTGTCAATGGCCCGGATGTGAGGTTGTCAATGGCCCGGATGTGAGGTTGTCAATGGCCCGAATGTCAAGTCGTTAATGGCCCGTCTACAACTCATAGTGCCCATAGCCACCAAGCTTTAATAATCTTTTGGGTGTTTTTTGTATTTCCCATCTTTAGGATAAGTGGGTGTGAAGAACAAAACAGTACACAATAAACAAAAACATGCTGTATCATATATATATATATATATTTTATATGTACATTATATGTGATATATTTACTATTTTTGCATATATACATTGACTAGCTGGTTTAGTCCCATGCTATTTCTATTACAGCATCCTTAGCTGCCGGAAGGACTGGCACTACTGCCGGTGACTTTGCTTGGTCATTGCCTTAGAGCTAAAGGAACTATATTTCCCTTGGCAGCAATGGATCCCAGCACTTTGTGTACATAAAAGTATAAGCTGCACATTCCTTAAGAATAGACATAATAGGAAAAACATAGCCAAAGCAAATGCCTAAAAAATATCACAAGGCATTTTTTTTTTAGTATCTAAACTAGTCATTTCAGTGTTGTGTCTAAACAAATAAAAAAGCCCTTTAAGCTAATTAAAAATCATTTTTGTTTTAATTAAAAATAAAACTGTACTTGAGGCACAGAAAACCAACAACAAGAATAAAAAAACTGCCAGTGAATAGCCTGAGTGCTACTTGTGTTGAACATAAACATAATATTTTAAGAATCTAGTTTTAAATATCTGTTTTTAGTTGTTGAAAGCTTCCATGACTTTCCAGAGTATCAGCTGGTGGCAGAGTATTGCGCTAATTAAGGAGTAAGCAGATTGTAGTCACAGCCTACTTATTAATGTCTTACAGCTCACACTCTAACTCCCAATAGGCAATGAACAAGTAAAATGTCGGGGGACTGACATGCAGTAAGTGAGGTTTTTCCTTGGCCCATTAGTCTGATATATTGTGAATCTATGTAATTTATTTATCTGGTTTTCTACATCTGATGCTATAGGTTCGACTCTTTGTTTATCTTTTGACCACAGAGGAACCATTGAAATATGTTTTTGGTGTTTGGTAACCCTTTTTTTATCACAGGAAGTAGGCAACTCTCATTATCTGACCTCCGTGCATTTGTTCTTTTCCTCTGACACGATTTATGAGCCGTCTGACTTCTAGTTTTCCTGCATTCTCTGAGGAAACAAAACGGCGAAACACGTTTGGATAATAATATCAACCACGAATAAAAGAACTATATATCATTATATCCATTTGGACGTATACTATACTATTGTTACTTATGCACATTCAGCTACTTGTTCTATGTTCCTTTTGACAACAAACAAAATAAATAGCCCCCTTTTTTTTCTTAACTAAACCTTTTTTATTGCCCTTGTTTAAATGAATTCTATCAACAGCAGTATAGTGCAGTGGCATGACCAGTGAGTGAAATAATAATTATTATGCATCCTTTCCTTCACTGAAACGCTTTACATAAAGCAGACCTTTAGAAGCCCTAGCAACTCTTCTAATTTAGGTGGAATGGAATAAAAGTGGTAATGATGGCCTAGTATTTGTCACTGTTGGGATATTTAAAACAAAATAAGGTAAGTATGCTGTTAGGGATTTTTTGGTATGTTTGGAACACCATAATCTGAGGTTTAAGACACATAGAGAGCCCCTCCAGCAGCCTTTCCACCTTTTCTCCCCACTTTGTACTCCTTGCATTTTGTTTTCTCTTTTCCCCCATTTTTCCCCCCCACTTTATCGTATTACGACCTATTTCTTCCCCTCTGCTCCACTGTTTTAGTCTTTTCCACTTTAAACACTGGTTGAACATTAAGTAGTGTTGTTTTGAGTGGGTGTGCAGATTCTGTGGCTAAAGAGCATGAATAACCATTCTCTGTTTTCATACGTTCATCTCGTCTTTAACAGCCTTGCTGAAATAATTATCACTTTCAGATGTGTCTGTGTCTTCATTTGCTCATTTTAAGTATTTACATTGCTACTGAGAAAAGTAAAAAAAATAATTATTTTGTAAAGTGTATCGCCATAAGACTTCGTTATACATTTTTTAAAATAAAGATCTTGAGCCTGTAATAATAAAACTTTTTAGGATAATAGAAGATAGACTAATGTAGAAAAACCTGGGCGATCTATCAAACATGGTAAAAAATTTCCTAAAAATCATTTGCTATTAGTTTGATTTTTTGACCAGATCCTTTATAGGTTTGCTGGATCACCCAGGTTCTCCCATGATAGTCTATCTTCTCCAGTTTTGGAGAGCTTTAATAAATCAGGTCTATTGTGTCTGTAAATAAAAGAAATGTATTGAAAATGACATTGATAGGCAGTTACTTGACCTGCATGCCATTCATGCATTGCCCCATAGTACCTATCTCCTACCAAGGCTCTCTGGGGTCCTCTCACAGTACTCATGCAAAGGTGGGTGGTTTGTTACATCAAGCCCTGCACTTGCATTGTTTTCCCTGTTTGACCTTTCAAGTCTTTAGAAAAAGGACATTTTTGATGAGGTTTGCTAGATAGATTACCTGTACTACGTATAATCAAGCTATTAATATAATAAATATTCATAAATCCTAAATACGAGACAAATCTATTTATAAAAGGATTTTGAGACAACTATTTCTTTTTCATTGTTTCCTTTTGTTCTGCTGTGCCTCAGTGCCTCGGCAGCATGTATCCTGGTTTATTACTTTTCTGAATGTTGTTTAGCCCAGCATGTACTTAATAAAAGGATTAGTAATGCTGGGAGTTGTTTGTGAAGATGAGAAAGAAAATTTGGCTTTGTGCGTCAGACCGATATTTCCTTGTCCGCTTCATCCCTGTTATTATAGTGTTTAGGAACTCTTACTTCAAGAAAACCTATCGTGAAATACCTAGTGTGCCATTGCTGATGTCCTTCTCATGGTGCTCATTTTCTGGATGTCTCTGCCCCCAGGATTTTAAATAATTAAGAACAAGTGCTCTTCAAGGGAATCTAGAACTCCTGGTCTGCATGTGTCCTGGGTCTTTAATGGCAAGTGCCAAAGCCATTAAATTTATTTTGAACTATGCCGGGCATCACCATATTTATCAGTGTTTCAGACCTTCTTAACATGAGGGGAACATTTAAAATAATTTTTAGGTATTAGGGAATCCCTACTATTATTGATCTACTTGATCTAAAACTCACAGTACATTATTGGTTGTCAGTAGTAATAATGACAAGACCATTCATTTCACATAAACTGACCTGAGATTCACAAAGTGCTCATTGCTCACGGAACCCCTAGCAACCTCTAGATCAGGGGTGTCAAACTCAAATACACAGTGGGCCAAAATTAAAAACTTAGACAAAGTCGAGGGCCAAACTTGAAACTGAAATAGCACCGCTACTACAATTCCCTGCGTCAAGAAAACAGTCCAATGTGGGGCCACACATTGGCAGAGGCGCCGCTGGTCTATAGACGCGAGTGATGCCGGGAATTGTAGTAGCGGCACCATTTCAATGCAGCGGCGGGCCAGCTGCAAATCAAATTTAGGATTCCTTTTGGGGGCAAAAAAAGGATGTTGCGGGCCAGAGTTTGACACCCTTGCTCTAGAGGTACCCTAGGATTCCATGGTTCTCTGCTTGAGAAACAATGATATAGCTTTCAAGGTGGATAAGGATATCCTTAAGGATCCATTCACATCTTGGAAATTTTGTATCACATTATAAAGGTGGCTCATAATGAGACCTGGTTTTAGAGGAGGCCAACAGGACAGTTTAAGGTGAAGCCTTGTTCTGGAAAAGAAACCAAAAGGAACTTGGAGCAAGGCTTGGCTCAGGAAGAGATAAATGCCTAGGGAAAAATACACAATTCTGGGAAGGTTCTGGATGCAAAGTACTGTTAAGACATAAAGGAAATCACAGGGATCTGCTTTAAAGTATGGAAATATCATTTATACTAGAGCTATTTTACCAAAGGATAGTGACCTGTTGTAAGGTCCAAGATATTGCTTTTAGCTTACTAGCGCCATGTTTGAAAAATAGGTTTCAGTACTCATTGGTAGTAAGGTGTGGGAACTAGAAACAAACTAACTGTTTTGTTTAAAACTGATTTATAAGTTAATTCTTCCGATTCTGTGGGTCAAAAACTATCTATCATTTGTAACCAAATTTAATAGGAAAACACCACCACAAGCTACCTCCTACAGAAGGTCACATAAAACCAAGGTACTCATCATGTGCAATGACCTCCCGGCCCGTTAGTCAGGCCCATCATCCGGAACTTTTCAGTAACCACCCGGCTGTTTTTGGATGGTTACTGAAGAGTTGGTTTACAATACAGGGGCTGCCAACCCATCTACGATTTCTTCCCACCAAACTCAAAAATATTCTGGGTTGACCACTGATGGGGTCTCCTGAAGTTTGGTTCAGATCCTAAGTACGGTAGCTAATAGCCAGCTACGCCTTGTCTAAGCCTTTTAGAACTTCAGTTTTATTTAAAAATGTATTTTTCCAAGTGTACAGGATCTGAATATAGATCGTTCCTAAGCAGCTAGGTTAGCTAGGAGAATCGTCAAATTTAATTTTACAAGGATGAATTTTATTTTACTAGACTTGAGACTTAATTAATCAATAATCCCTGTTTATAAAGCCCTGCTTCTCATATGTATTCATTCTCATTCAGGCAGCTTCCATCAATAATTCCTTTTGATCACTCAATAAACACTACTTCCAGGGAAAATCATTTTATTTGACGCACAATGACTGTGCCGCTTGCAGGGTTTTATAGACAGGACAAAATAGAGAATTATCAAGTTGAACCATTGAAGGTCCACAGTGGTGAAACAGGATGTATCCTTTAGGCATTACCATGCATAGTAAAGGTTCTACTCAGTGGACATTAGGCTTTATAAATGTAGAGCTGCTTTAATAGTCCTGAAAACATTCATCTTGGCCAGTGTAATTTTTAATGTTTTTAAATACAAATGTAGACTGGTGTGTATTTTATTTTTAAGCATCAGTCTCCAAAGTACTCATAGACGGAATCCATTAAGATCCATAAGAAGCATTATTAGGGGCTTGCTAAATCTGGCTTCAGTGCATTACCCAAATCTCAGATGTTTGACATCATTGTCCAGTATTGGAACTCATGGATCTGCACTTATCTGTCAAACGGCAGTTTGAAAATAAGATGTTAGCCATACTGTTTAACAAAATTACGATTTTTATAAAAGAATTGTATCCTTTAGCAGTCAGTTGCTATACAGGGCGTTGATCAATAAAGAGTAATTTTCAAAAAATAAAGAAACTATCAATCCCAGCCGAAATTTTAAATAAGTGCATACAAACAGGGAACATTCACTGTTATCTTACTGCAGCCATATGAATGAGATGCATATCAGACTGACAAACAAATACAGAATTAAAGTCACAATTTACCCTCTGCTACAACACCAAACAAACTATAATTCCCACTGAAACTTTGTAGCCCTTTCTGCAATAATGCAGGAAAGTAGGAGATAAGCTTTTAATTGCTAAAGAAACAAATCGGGATAATTTTGTCTAACGGGGAACTGATCTTGGCCAGCAAAATTATTTTTTTCTGACATGTACAGCTCTTCTTCTGAGTGATCTAATCACGCATTTTTGCTGCTACCAGGACTAAATGTACTAAAAAATAGGGGTGTTTTTTCCATTTTTTTACATTTCCTTGGGGCAAAGCAGGTGGGTAAATATACTGGCAATAAATAAGGTGTTGGGAGACAAGTTTGTTTATATTTGAAACCAGACTGTAATTCTTCTTTAAAGCTCCTAGACCAAAGGGGCTACCAATTAGTAACTGGTTTGACTAGCTATGAGTACGTCTGGATAGTTGTATCTTATCGCTGTATCGACTGCAGCTCTCTTTTACACTATTTAAGTGATAAAGTCTTGGAGAAGATTAATTTATTGGTGTCAGGCTCCAAATACCAAGAAATTTTAGCACCTAGAGGGCTACCAACTCATAATTAGTTTGGCTAACTAGATACCTGCACTTTATACCCAGCTGCTGCTCCCTTTTACACAAAGTGATAAACTTATTTAGAAGACTAATTTATTGGTGTCAGTACTCCAAATTACCAATAAGTCCTGGTATCAAGAACATCACCAAATTATAACGGGGTTGGCTATTTATGGATACCTCTGGATGACTGCACTATACTCTGCTGCAGCTCTCTTTTACACTGTTTAATTATTAGAATCCTCGAGAAGACTGATTTATTCAGCCAAAGTTCTAAACATTGACTGCTGTAAATATTCTTTGTTACTATGTCTCTATCTCAAAAGATCCTTTCACGTGTGTATTTTATATCATGCCTTGTTAACATTGAGAAATATGTGTAACAGTCATTTGTTTTCACACCAAATCCCAGCTGTCTCACGTCCTCTGTGTAACCTTTCACACTAAAGAGGGAGTGTAATGATGTCCCAGACATCTGTGTTAGTTATCACACCTTTCCATGCTGCACTACAGAATTGGAATTCTATCCTCCACCTCCCTTGAGAGCCATTAAGCTCCCTATTGATTGGCATGCTATTTTCTTTAAGCAAGTGCTGTGGTTAATGTGACTGACAGCTCAGGATCTACATCTGTACATCCTAACCCCAATAGTAATTTGTGCTGACGCGTATCCCTTTACAGCATATCCTAATAAAGAGTGTGGGGTCAGATCGAAGAGTAGGCGCACAGTATAGGTCACCTAATTCATTATCTCTGAGATCTGAATTCTGCCTTGTTCACAGAGAAATGGCAGATATTGAATGTATAAAGGATAGGAAGTAATATTTCTCTAGCATTTAGATCATTACTGTTTCGGATTGTGTTGGGTTGTCACCTGATGACAGTAGGCCTAACAGAATATCGCTTTCTCTTTTTACCTGCTGCGTTAACCTCTACAGAATTATTACTTACCCTTTTTACTTTACAATTCCTGTGAAAAGACGGAGGTGGCTATACTCGTAATTGAGCTTCCATCTTTGGAACTGGTTTCTACTTTGCCTGAGGTGCCGCTTTTAGCACTTGGAGTAAATAGCATCTTACACATTTTTAACAATTTTCAAGGAGTAAAAAATAATGTGGATTTACTAGAAAGTCAGGTTGGTTGGCGTGCTGTCTGTGGAGGCGTTGTTTCTGTACAGGAGCCCCAAAGAACTATGCATCAGTGCATTTTACTGTTCAGGGGGTTGGTGACTGAAGAGATTTCAGGCGAAGTTTAGGCAGTTGGCACTGGACAGAGACCGAATCTCTGCAACTCTGCTAACTAGGTTCTTTGGCTATAGTTTTTTTCTGTGTTGTTCCACTACTGCACACTCCTAGTGAAGGAACATCACCTAATGATTTTGGTTAGCAATAAATTAGTTTTAACTATAGAACTTGGCCATTGCATTTCTACAATTCCCCCACCAGTGGAAGAGTCAACAATATGGATTGGCCTATGGATTCCGAGTGTCCTCCTGGCAAGAAAAGACATAAGATGAATCTTGGCTAGAATATATACATAGCTACCAACTGTACTTCTTTTGGAACCAAATTCCTCTGTCCTATTCTCCTAATAACTGCCCTCTATTTGTCTCATGTATGGACTTTTGAAGCAATATACTTCCTAAAGCAGAACAAGATTTTTACACTCACCTGTCCCTGGACTTTTGCAGGCACCGCCATCTTTTTTCTTTTTCTCTTCCTTGATTTGATCTTCGTCATGTTGATTAGCTGGGCTGGGATGACCTAAATGTCATGCAGACTTGCAGGAGTTTATTTAGTTCCAGCAGGGGAATTGGGGGGTGCTCCAGATATTCTTGCTACCAACGTGGAGCTGCACATGCATGATTGCAGGGTACCTCTAGGTGTAGGTATCAGTGAGAAGCCTTACAGATAGCCAAAATGACCAATATTGTCATTTAACCTGACCTGAGAGGCCCAAACTGAACTTTGTTCAAAGAACCTCTAGCAACAGAGAAACCATGCCCTGTAATCTGCAGTATTGCCCCGTAACCTCTACAAGCCTGCACATTATACCTGCAACAATGTTTCTAATTTTGCTCTACAGGTCAGGTAATCAGTTAAAGAAAAGTATGGGCATAGTCTGAAGTTACATACATAATGCAGTCTGCCACAAGTATAAACATTAATATAATTTTTGAGTTTACAATTACATTAATAGGATTGAAAATGGGCCTGATTGATTAAAGCTCTCTTAGGCTGGAGAGGATACGCTTTCATCAGTGAAGCTGGGTGATCTAGCAAACCTGGAATGGATTTCTTCAGAGTAATGTTTTAAATGTTTTTCTTCTAGCAAATGTTTTAAATCCTGGACTAGATCCATTCCAGGTTCGCTGGTTTACCCAGCTTGACTGATGAAAGGGTATCTTCTCCAGCCTTAAAGAGCTTTAATAAATCAGGACCAATGTGTTACCAATTTGTAGTGAAATCATTCACCCGCATTTTGACCATAAAGATGTCTTAATTGTACATGTTTTTTTAAATGGACATTAAGTGATAGATTAACAAATTCAAGTACAACTCCAGCCAACACTTTTTCAGCAGTTAGAACAACAGATTTCTTTTGAATCAACATTTATAATGTGTAATATTTTCCCAAGGATAATGACTTCTTTTTCTGGGCAACTTGGCCTAATACAAGAGGCAAAAAACTGATTTACTGGGAGAATTGTCAAGTAATAATGTTATGTTAAAAAGAGGTCTCAAAAACTTAATTGATGCTAGTGAAGGAATGCATCGTATATGTATTTTTTATTTTGTCTATGCAATTTTAAAATAAAGCATTCACATGCCTATTAAATTTATCCTTTTAAAAATAAAAAACTGTCTTATTCCTGCTCGTGTTCTAGTTGTCATAAAGAGATGTGGTTGATATTTAGTGTGCAATAGAAAGGCACAGAACAGTTTCCTGTGCTTCTTGTTGTTACTCCTTATTAATATATGTGCAGACTTGTGATTTGTAGCAGACTATTCCCATCCTTTCTGACAATTATGGCCATCACAGTAGGCCCCGGCTCTGCCCCCAGGGTACTTCCTGGCAGTATTTTGATGAGCACCAACCGTCATTGCTGACAAGAGAGGAAACTGACATCTGAAAGTCCATCTTCCCACTGAACGTTGGAAGTCGACGTGTGGATTTCTCTAATTGCATGACAAAACACGGGAAATGTGTCAGCTTCCTCGCTGTGTCTTCCAGAGCAGAACTTTTATCAGAACTTCTGTATGTCTTTAGACTGATGAGTATGGGGTTTGCTTCTTTTGTCACTCAACCAAATACAAGACTGGATTTCATGGCCTTTGAGGCTGTGTGACAATGAGTGCCTAATTGATAGAATCCAATTGCGTGTATGTGGGTATGCTGTAGAATAGCCACATATACTGTGTAGAAAACTTGCATTTCTTGTTTTTTTTTCTGTTGTTAACATTAGTTAAGTCGTTTTTTTTTTTCTTTTTGTTCTGCGTTTGTACATGATCACAAATGGCTCCATTGGAGAACAGACTTAGTAATTTTAGAACCCTTTCAGTGACGTTTTCCACTCCTGGACGCACAGGAAACTGTTGCTGTGTGGCCAGGAAAGACAAACTTCACCCTGGACAATCAAATTTCCACAGATCAAATCTTCAAAGAACAGCAGCAGGGTCAAAGGTGATTTCACTTTTGGGATCTACACTGCAATCAGCTGCAGCCACTTGCAAAACGTTATTTCCAACATTTCTGGTTTATATGAGTGAGGGAGCTGGAGCTTGTGGTAGAACACTGCAGCCTGCCTGGGCCTGAAATTGTCTTTAGTAACTCGATTTGAAATCATTTGTATCACTTCAGCCTTTGAAGGATCAGTGTGATTGCACAATCTCATGCAATGCCTTTAAAATTTACCAAAATTTTGTAATATGACGAGGAAAGGAAAAACTTTCTGGCTATTGGACCATTGCTTGTTAGCGCAAAAGGAGATTTTATAGGATGTGACCTCTTCTGAGGGACAGATAGTGACCATACTATGGCTTCTCTAGAGTGCCGCATTATATGTTGCCACTATCTAAATACATGATGACAATGATGCAATCAGATTTTTTAGCCTATAGCACTGTACTTTGTGGGCCCATTGCAAACATTTCGGTAGGTCACCAAAACACAATGGACCTAATTTTTTTAAATTAAAGACTAGAAAAGATAGACTATCATGGGCAAACCTGGGTGATCCAACAAACCTTTTAAAGATGAATTTGATCCTATTTCTTCTACTTCCTAAATCACCATATTGATCAGTTTACTTTACCCATGTTAGTGTTAGGTTTGTTTATTGTTAATTAATACAATTAAACAGTTTTTTTGATGATTTATTTTGTTTGCCTAGAGTTTCATGGTATTCATCTATTTTTTCTGATGTTGATTTGAGGTAACATTCTGTTTTATGATGTACTTCTTTGTTGTGATTACAGTTCTCTGGTCACAAACTGTTTCATGTTGAGATTAGGCTTTCAGTGTATTTTTATCTTTCAAATGTAATCCTCCTAGGCCCAAAAGATCAAAGGGATTTTCTCATTACTGGTTACAAATATCTTCTCCAAGATTCATGTTTACGTGTTGCCTTTTTGTGTAGTCCTCTTACTTCCTTTGATCCGTGGTTTTTGAAACAGACTTTGAATGTCACCTATTTGTATACATAGACCTTCCACCTTTCATCTTCTAAAAAGGAACTACATGATTTCATTCTGAAGAGGGTAAACTTTTCTTTTCTACATTCGTTACTGCTGCAATCAGACCTTTGTAATTGTGTTTTGGTTTTAAAATCATTCCTATTTGCTTATTATTTTACATTTTTGGCTTTATCTGTACAGTTTTCTAAAACCCATTCCAAACCAAATAAGGTTAGTCCAGGTAAAACTTGTCAGCCATTGTTTCTACCTCTAAACTTGTCCTATGCATACTTCTGGAACCATCCTAAGCAGTGTTGTATTCGAGAAATACTCAAATATAAGCTATTCTGAATATAAACCGAAGTACCTACTTTTACTTGTAAGAACAAAAAAACTACATTGACTCAAATATAAACCTGGATCCCAAAATGTGTCAGTCACTGCTAACATTCGAAACAGTATTTTACAGAAATGCCAATAAAGGCAATGTGAATAAATACATCCAAGGTGTGTAGTTTTTAAATTAAAATAAATAATTTAATTAAAATAACATAAGTTGCCTGTTTTTCTTTTTATCCTTTTTGTTTTTTTTTTACAGGTTAAATTATTTTCTATTGTGTTGGCCATAATGGATCACATTCTTTTTTTGGATAATATGTGCAGTATTGCTGGCCACCAGTAGATGGTGCTGTTACAACTGTATCAGATGAAAATGTTTGTTATACTATTTACTTGTGGACATTGCACCATCTAGTGATCAAAGTATAAACTGTAATTCTTTTTTCTAATACCATTTTTAGGTTAAAAAAACAAAACAAAAACCCAGTTCACAACATTAGCTCCTTTGCTGTGGAGATGAGGACAGTAGGAGGGGTTCAGTAGTTAAGCAAAAGACAAATGAAGAGAGCAAAGCTCATCTCTAGTTAATTACTATGTGTTGCATTAATGCACCTTGTATCTGGTGTCTCAAGGAACTCTTGTACATGCCTCGTGAGAAGAAGCAGTAAGGCTCAGCCATTGGGGTTGATTTACTAAAGGTATGTAGGTTTTTCATGTAGCAAAGTGATACATACCTTTGTAAGGAATAATTCATTTTGCTTAGTAAATTAGATGATGCTCTGCTGATTTTACCCATCCAATCATGTGTATGGAGAAAAAAAACTGGATTTCCTTACACAAGATTTGGTATTGGGTGAATTATCACTACATTCACTAAGCTAAGAAAGGCTAAACAAATTATTCCTTACAAGGTAGTATATCATCTTTGTTAGTGAATAGTCCATGTTCCTTTGGTAAATGGTTCAACGCTGCAAGTCAGAAAGCCAAGCGTGGATCTGTAATTAGCAAATTTTCTCCCATGTACATAATTACAAACTATACTAGCTTAGCATAGCACATATGATATGTTTTTTTGCATCAAGGTAAAATTTTTGACTCTGTCATCTGAAGAAAAAAAACTGTGCATTCTATAAATATGTGAAATATTGTCATCTGGCAAGCTGATCGCATTGTTTACTAGATTCAGCAGTTTTTGGTGCCATCAGATGGGTTTTTGTTGCACCACTCTGTGTTTGCTGTCAAATTATAAGAAAAAGCAACACTTATTTTGTATAAATTGATTTTTAACGCCACGGGGAACTCTGACTAATGAAAGCCGGAAGGCATATATGCACACAGAACAGATCCTTTACAAAATTCAAGTATGAGTTGCTAATTCCAGAGACCGGAGGGCTTTACACCTGTAAAAAAAACGAGTGCTGTGGGTGTTTAGTCCCTTCCAGGGCTTCCTGTGCCAAATGTATGAGTTTGATGGCACCTTGAAAGCAAACTTTCAATACAAATTGCCATAATTTAGTTAAAGCATAATTTTTTTCTGAGTTTTCTAATTTTTTTTCTTCTACTAGATGTCCCTAGTCAACCAACCCAGTTAACACGTGTGCCAAATCCTCCTTGACCCATCCCGGCCCAAAGGTGGTGTGCTCATCCTTCTAGTATTCTGCTTATTCCGTCTGTTTCATGGCAGCACATAAGTTTATTGTTTTTTTCTCTCCCACTCCAGCATGTGTGTACAGGTACATCAATAGGTTGATTTTGGATAAAATGAAAGTACTGATACTGCTTGAATATAAAAATATATGTATACATGACTTGGACGTGGACTTTATATTCTAGTGTTCAGCTTTAACTAGTTGGAAAGCTCAACAAGGTGCCATTGTTGGAATCTAGAATTACGCCTACCCCTTCCCCTCCTTACACGATGCAGGAAATCTGACTCATTAAGGATCACCTTACATCGTGCATAATGTGTGAATGGTTGAAGGCCATGTTTTACAGTTGTATGACCTGTTAAGGTTTGCATTACACATTTGGCACTAGAAGATTGGGATCTGCAGGTACCCCAGGAGACTACAGGTGACCCCTAGCACTTTTACATGGGTGATGGGGGCTAGCAGATTGCACCATTGGATCAGTGGTTAGCACTCTGGCTTTTGCAGCACTGGATCCCAAGTTTAAATCTCGGGCAGGACACTATCTGGCCGAGGATATCTATCTCGGCCAGGATATCTATCACTATGGATTTTGTAAAGCACTGCATAATTGTAAGAGACAATGCCATAGTAAAATCCTGTCCCTGTCGACACAATGACTAGCATGCCTTACAATGTATTACCAGGTGAGTCTCTTTGTTAGCTTTCACTGGTTACCAACTATTGCAGCATTTCTCCTACCTTGACATATAAACCAAGACTTAAACATTATTTGTGTTGCAGTGCTTATTGTATTATTTTCTAGTGTAGAAGACAACCAACGGGACTTTATCTTTTCCAAATCCCTTTCTTTTTGCCACGTAGATAGTTTAAATAAAGCAACATTTGTTATTGCCGAGAACACTAATTTTGTCTGTTGTACACTATACCAGAGATTAGCAGCGTGAAATGTGGGGGAATCAGCACCTGAATTTTAATGCAGTGTAAACATATTTTCTCCGCATATCAAGCGTGAGGGCCGGCGATGCTGAATATTAATGTAGATGGAATTTCTAAAGTTCATGGACAGGCGACAACTTAAGCAAGGGGACTTAAAAAACTTCGCTCTGATAAGTGATAATAAGGAGCTTCATGTAAAATGTTTGTTCGTATTTTTGTAACGTTACCTCTACCTGACTTTGCCATGTCCTTCGACCTCCCCAACTTTCCTAAATTTTGATATTCTTTGAAAGCAGTAGTTTGCTTTCTAATTAATCCATGTTTTTTTCATTATTTGATCAAACAGATTATTTTCCCTTGTTCTGCTCTTTTATGTAATATTAAGCATGGCAGTAGTCCTGTGTGGTTTGGACAACAAATCTGAGTCTGTGTGTTTGGTTCCGTTGCTCCAGTTGTTTGGTGTGTGAAGGCTGTATAGCCTTTTGGTGTCAATCACAGTAAATGCCGATGACATATTCATTCTATAAACTGTCTGAGATGGAAAGCATGGTGACAGAACACAAATGTAAAAATCTGCTGCTGTCTTTATCAATGACTTCATCCCTTGTAACTCTACGGGAGGCAAAAAAAGGGTCAGGGAAGGAATTCTGATTATTAAGAATGCAATTTGTTTTTTTGTAAAAGTTCTCTACTAGAACTACTAGTTCTTACTTGTGTTCTTTTAGAAAACTATTGAGGTGTTGCCCTCAGAAACCAATTAGATCCTACTTGTATTCTGCACAAGTCAGCTACAAGTTTTGCAAAGAACTTGACAGATATATGAAATAACATTTTGAGGCTGTAAGATGAAACTTTGCATTTTTAGAAATAATTTCATTAAACATAGCTAACACTTATTTGAGTAGAGATGGGAAGGGGAAGTATTTGGAGCCAAAGTCACACCTAGGTATTGGACCATGGTTTCTCATCCAGGGTTCCTCCAATGGTTGCTTGGGGTTCCTTGAGCAATGAGCAATTTGTAACCCTCACGTCAGTTACAACTGACTTCAATTATTTTTTGGGATATCTGTAAGGGTAGCAACCTTCCCACTGACCAGCTATGTAAGAGGCATTATTCCCAATGACCACATAGCCAATGTAATGTGAGCTGTGGCTATAGTGATTATAGCAGGGGTTTCCTGAAATTCTTAAGGTTATTTCCAGCGTTCCCCTAAAAAAGTAGAGAAACACTGGACTAGACTATGGTCAGCATTGTCAGATACAATAACAGAACTGAAAATTGCATATGGTTTTAAAGTTAAAAGAAATAAAATATTTCCTTTGAGGGATGTTATAGCTGGTATAACATTTTGGTAAATACAGAGTGGTGGAGATTTGTGAGAGTTATTGAGAAATTGGCCTATTTGCAAATAAGAAGTTCTACTCATAAAATGAAGTTTGGTGCCACAAATGGAACTAAACCATTTTTTTATTGCAAAAGGGGCAGGTCATGGTAAAACAACCTTACCTGCCTAAACACAATTTTTAAATACACCCACCTGTCTCTGTTCTGTTGCGGGCACCTCATCATCTTTCATCTTCCTGGTTTCAATCTTTGGCCATCTTGATTGGCTGGATTGGGATGACTTGATGTCAGTGCAGGTGCACAGGCGTTAATTCAGTCCCAGCAGCCGCAAGGGAAGCGCTGGATCCCCAATCATCCATGCAGCTTAGTGTTAGTTGACAAATAAAGGCAGCAATCAGGCATATAAATATATTTGTTTGCATAAGAAACATCACCTGCCCCTTTCTGCAGTAAATACTTACCTGATTGCAAAGTTTCAGAGTGAAATTTTAGCTAATCTTTAACTTTTCCCTCTTATCCAGTGCAGTCTGTAAAAAGATTGTTCGTGTGTCAAGTCCCGGATGATCCTGCAGCCAAATCATTTAATTCTGTATTTGACCTAAATATAAACTAGTCAGAAATTGTTTGAGGTTTCTGTACAACTGTGACCACAACTTTAAAACTTCCAAAGGTAGAAATACCCATTCAAATTAAAATTTATCGCAGCCTATAACATTTTTAAGACACAGTCCAAAAGTTCAAATTATTGTATGAGGTTCCTTCTTTTTGCATCGTTTCATTAATGTAATGTGTACTCCCGCATTAATGCTTTTTTCCTTTGAAAGCATTCAAGTAGTAGCCGCTAATTAAATAACAGACAGCTCCAGACACATCAGGTTTAGTTATTGTTAAAGGTAAATGTGTTTGGATTAGTTCCTTGTCCTGGAACCTGTTCTGCTTAGCCTAGGGGCATTTTTACATGGCTGATCAGTTATAGCAAGTTTAAGGTTCCCCAGGAAAACATATTTCACATCTCTTGTATTGACATTCTGAGTTGTCAGCACTCCGAAGCAAAATCTTATACACTTTCCCCCTTTCTTCTTGAACATCAAACCACGTCTCCCCAGGTTTCATTTAGGTCATAGTGACTCTTAGTAAACTTTTTTCTGATTTTGTGATATAACCGCCTGCACAGAACGCACATCTATTATTTTACATATAAGCGGAGGAGCGCAGACCTCGCCATGTTTTGTCACAGCAGGGTGTCGCATATCTTGTGTTTAGCAATCTGCCAGCGATCCTATCTTTCATTTGGATTCACTTCCTGCTATGAAGCTGAATTGCTGAACTGACAATGTGAAGACTCCTGACAGCAGTTTTTGACAAGCTATATGCAGGGTGTACCAGATTACAAATGCGTCCTCAGGTTACCTTATTGTCAGACAAGTAGGGTATAGAAGTTGTAGGAAAAAGTTTGTGCACCCAGTCATTCTCAGGATTTCTGCCTGGATGACTATTGAAGTATGATCGTCTGTTAGTCTATATTATATTCAATAAAGATAATCTTATGCAAAGCTAAAGGATGTCTATTTCTGTCCATTCATTAGGTTTATTTAGCTCATTACACAGCATATGCCTGTAGGGACTCGATTTTTCTGATCTGTAGTTAGGTAGCATGTATACGTTTTTCCGCTTCTCAGCCTATGACTAGACAGTAGAAAAAAAAAATTAATGATGTGCTAATAAGCTCTTCTTCTGCCCTTCTGCTCTTTTTTATCAACTTTTTCCTGCACTACTGACTGGCTCTTTGTGCTGCTTCTAACTCTCTCAGTCTTAACTCTGCATAATAGTGTGTATTCCAACTCCAAACACCTAGTGCATGTACCAACTTTGGCTCTGATTCAACATTCCTGTTGAGATTGAAAAAAGAAACACATTTTAAGTGTATGTCTAGACAACACTATTTTGCTGTTTTGAATAGGAAGCCAATTAATAAAAACCTACCACATTCCTAACATTTTTCAAAAACAAGCATTATGGAGCTATATTATGCAGCTTTATTAGTACACAATTCACAATAAAAACACAGAACATTTCAACAATTATACACGTGACTTTTATCATTAACAACACCGTCCATCAATATACACTGTCCAGTTAAAGTGTTCCTCTACATGTTTCACGTATTTGCTTCATCAGGAACAACGCCTGTTTATGTATCAAAAACTACATGTAATCCATAAATACCCAAGCTTGGTCACAAACAGTAAAAGTATCAGTGTCTTATGTAGGTGAGAAGCATCCAGGACTGTTTTTGCTAATCTTGTAATCATGCAGAGTTATCTAGAGCTATATAATGTAAGCGCTTCATGCAAACCTGTGGACCCAGAATATATGCCTCAAAGTTTAGAGGATCCTAATTCTACATAGGGCACTGTAATTGTTGAAAAAATGTGTTTTTAATATGTATTGTGTACTAATAAAGGAGTAATTTTTGGTTGTTGTACCTGAAAAGTCCCAATTGTTTGTTTTGTTCCTTGTTTTTGAAAAACTTGTTCAGTTTTGAATGATGTGGGAAATGGTTCAACTCTTTGTAAATAATTTATTGCTTTCAGTGTTCATAGTTACATAGTAAGTAAGGTTGAAAAAAGACATTAACCTTATAGACATAGTGGTTCTAAAAAAAGGCCAAAAAAAACCCTGGTACAATTTGCTTCAACAGGGGAAAAAATTCATTCTTGATTCCATGAGACAATCGGAATTGGTTCCCATTGGGCAGATTTGCCCCTCTATTTTAACATCCAATTAAGTTGCATTTCCAAGAAAGAAAATGAAATCTCTCTTACAGGACACAGACACAACAAAAACGTGGAAGGGGTTTTAAAGTGTGTTGTACTCTGGATGTGTTTATCACAAAAAGGTATTTGTATGGTCTCGTCTGAAGCATTATTAGCTGCATACATGTCTCTGAGAAGTTTTATTCCTCAAATATTCCTATTTCTTGCTTGCTTATAGTCAACACCATTTGCAAGTCATGGGAACCTGTCTTCCTGTGGTTAGGTTTATGTGAATTCTTTGCTGTCAGAGCTAGATCTGTTGGGACTTTTGGTTCCTTATCAAGGAAGTCCCTCTAGTTTGGCTACATCTAGCTCTGAAGGAGGAGTGATAGACTAAATAATAAAGATGGAGAGGATCAGTGCTGAGGTCTGGCTACTGCTGTCCATTGGGTGAAAATCAACAGTCAGGAACTGGAAAAATCTGAAGAGTGATACTTTACAGAAACAAAGTAAAGATATGTTGTTAATACTGCTTCAGAAGAAAACTTAGAGATACCTAATTTAAAAAAGACACTTTATAATTATCAAATAAAAAAAACGCATTATTTGTGTTCAGAACCTGAAGGTAATACCTGATACTGGTTATAGAGGAACATGTAACAACCATGGGCCAATCAACGTTGTCACATGGGAAGACCATAGCCCCGTGTAAACTATAACTCTGCAATTTGTAAGAAATGTCAAGGAAGATTTAACTTGACCCTTATTTAATGATGATGTATGGTGGATAGTTGTCTTCTAACTCAGTGAGGTTTGAATGTGCAAAGTCTAAATTCTGCTTACCCTGCCTCTGGTAACAGACACACAGAATGTAGATGACACTTCCAAAAACAACAAAGCTACAGTTTACATCACCCACCTATCTTTTCAGCTACAATGTTATTTTCATTATTTTAAAATAGGTGATCTTTATTCAGCAGAAAGCTATAGGGATAGTTTCACGTGTAACCATAAAGCAATCATAAATGGGGAAGGGTAAAAAATATGTTAGTTTAAACATGAAGCTGCAGGACTTAAGTATATGAACTTTATATGTAGTTATGGTTCGAATAATGAAAAATTCCAATGTTTGCCTGTTTGAAAAAATAATTTCATTGCCATGGGGTTCACACACTTCTTCATGTGACTGTACTGTGGCCCTTGCAGTAAAAGGATTTTTCTCTAAAAGAAAGAAAACTGTTGGAATCATAGTAATTGTGTCATTCATTCCACACCTGTAACTTAAAACGCCTTTTTGGCCTGATTTTCCCACAGCAATCAATGCTGTTGCATCTTTTCCAGTGATTAGGCTGTTTATGGCCAACCTTTGGTATGGTTGGATTGATTTCAGGGTCACCAAGGCATCCACAAAAATGACAGCGGCCAAATATCTGTTTTGTTGGACATAAAATCTCCTGCTCTTCATGACTGCTTACAGATAAATAGAGGTAAAATAACAGCAAATTATAGTATTGTAACTATTAAAGCGCAAATAATGCCCAGATACATCATAAGGAGTCTACATCCTATTAGAAAACAACATTCCAGAAAGAAGCCTTGTCATAGTACAGTAAGTATACTCGAGGATGTGACCACATAGACCACACACACCAACATAGGACAATATTATTTAAAAAAAAATATCCATAGACCAATAATCATAATTGCAGTAAGTTAAGCTTATATATCTCTTACAAGAAGACACTCTAATCTCTGTGCTGTCAGCTGCACGCACTCCAGGCCAGTGGCTGGGTCATGGTAGCAGGATTGCACTGGTGGTAGGCGATGGATGGATGGAGCCAGGTGAACAGCACTACTGCAAAGTTCTGTAGCTTCATAAACTAGTAGTGTGATCCCCTAGTTTTGCAACATTTAGGATTGCCATATCCCTCAATAAACACGATTTGAGATAGACCTTCTTAACAAAGAAGGAAAAGTAGGGAATTCATGGCATATATAGTCTTAAAAATATATAAATTTTTATTTTAAACAAAAATATAT
>NC_092858.1:161400205-161406786 GCF_032062135.1 Pyxicephalus adspersus | reverse complement strand
ATAAAAATAATCATATAAACATAATGTGATCACCATATCATCACAACAACATAGGCTATAAATATTTGTTTTTCTGACACGTTCCGCAGATGAGACGGTTTCTTCAGGGGGTAGATAGCAAAATAGCTAGTTGAAACACCCAATGGCTAAATATAGACAAAAATATATACAATAATGTATAGGAATGTCATTAATGTTGCAGGACTGCAGCATACTAATCAGTTCACGACATCCACTGTTAATGGAAGGTTTACCATTACCCATATCAGTAAGTTGGATAGTGGATGTAAAATTGATTTTTGAAAGTTGCAGGCCTTTTTTTTATTTCTTTATAGACGTTTAAAAACGGAAATCTTAGGCTGGTTTTAGTAATTGAAAATTTTCTATGTGAAGGTATGAGCCAAAGAAAAGCTATTTGGTATCCATATCAACAACTAGTGTTCTAGGTTTAATGCATTGTGTGTCTACTTACATCTATGTTTAGGTTACAGTGCATTCATTGAAAAATTGTAGTTTTGACTCTGTTATGTTGATCAAAAAGACTCTTTTTTTTAAATTACTGAATTCAAAGTTTTCTCTTCTGCTTTCTACAAGTCTGTAAATTCACACCCGGGTGTTGTAATATCGTGTAGTAAAACTAGCCCATTACCGCAGCCCACAACTACTTTACTGGCACATTGTGGTTCTAATGTCCTAAATGTTTTGTGCATTTAGGTGCATTCAGCCCTTTCATTTTGATTAGGACTATCTAACGTAACACACCTTAAAACATAAAAGCTAATGCATTTTGTCAGTCCTTGTGTATATGTATGTTTATCAATTTTGTGCTTGGTTTTGGAAATTTGTCCCTAGAAATGTTTAAGAACAAATTTGACCCACACCACAGTAAAATATCTGTACTTTGTGTGCTGAATTCAGTATTTTTAGGGTTCCGATCAAAGTCCATTGCTTTACATATACAGTACACTTATACAAACATACAAAATAGAACATGATGCTGTGGCCCTGGTTCATTAAAGCTCTCAAGGCTGGAGAGAATACACTTGCATCAGTGAAGCTGGGTGATCCAGCAATTCTGGAATGGATTTCCTAAAAATCATTTGGTGTTTGTTTGTAAATGTTTTCAATTCTGGTCCAGATCCATTTCAGGTTTGCTATATCACCCAGCCTCAAATAATGAAAGTATGTTCTTCCAGCCTTGGAGAGCTTTAATAAACCAGGCCTTTGTGTTGGAGTCTGGTTTGATGTAGTTGGTTGGGATTTACAGGTTTAGTTACTGAATGTAGGTTTGAAATATTATGAACTATGCTATGAGCATTTTATGACTTAGCAATGTTTTGTGTTGCCCTTTTACAGTCCTGCAGTGAGAGAAGCATGAGTCTCCATGATTATGGCATGCTCCTGCCCTGTGGCATCGACAAATTCCGAGGAGTAGAGTTTGTGTGCTGTCCCGCTGCTGATGAGAATGACAACTTCGACTCTGCTGATGCCGAGGATGACTCTGACGTGTGGTGGGGTGGTGCTGATGCTGACTATGCAGACAGAAGGTGAGTGTTATCCAAACCAGCTCATTATGCGTACCACTATGGGACCTGTAATAATAAATGGGGGCTCAGCAGTAATCAATTATCTCACTTTATTTGGAGATGTTCATTCTACTTCATTGTTTAGACAGTATTTTCATGTTTTAAATATATCAAAAAAAAAAATTTACATCCTAGCAAATACATCCTAATATTATAAATTCATTTTGTCCAAACTGCATGCTGTGTTTTCATGCTTGTTGGCCAATAAAACGGAGTACATCCAGCTCCAGGAAAAAAAAGTATTGTGGGGAAATCTATAATATTGTTTCAGGTATAGGTTTTTAAATTTCAATTGCTTTTTTATTTATTTCTCATTTTGAAAAATAGTTTTGCTCTGCACAGTTTAGTTTTCTAAAAGTTTTCTCCACTCTGTGTCCCACTTTTCCTTGCTTTACTGAATTTCTCCTGAGCGGTGAGTTTGAGGGTGCAGGCACTGCGTGATGTATTGCACAGCTGTACACATGTGCCTACAAAATGGCACTTCATGGTGCCACACTATACATGTGCACCTATGACACTACACCTGGTGGCTATAATACACATGCAAGCCCCATAGCATGGAGCATTGTTCACATACTAAGATCCAGGCAGGAGCTTGCACATGAGGGTGGCTATGTCAGGTTCCAAAGGACCCTTTCAATGTAGTTATTCACAGAGAAGAAAAGTGCAGGAAGTGGAATGGTGCTTTCAAAGGTGATATTTAATGAACAGCACACTGAAAAATAAAAGCAGTCATTTGTATTAAACTTTTAAAGTTTAGTTACCTATAAAGCAGAACTAAACCCACAATTCTTACCTGTCCTGCTCCCTTGCAGGGTGCCGCAGTCTTTTTCTTTTTTATCAACCTGGAAACGATCTTCGGTCGTCTTGCTTGACTGGGCCAGGATGCCGTAACTCTTGTGCACTCATTCCCAGCACAGGCAGGGGAAGCCAGATATCCTAGAAATCAAAGCTGAAGCTGTGCATGCCTAGCTCAATTTTTTTGGGAAATACTTGAAGCAATCAGGCGGATAGTATGGGTTATTTCAAAAGGGACATTGCCTGTCTTTTCTGCAATAATGGCCTGCCTGATCGTGGATTACTAAAAGTGAAACTTCAGTTCCAATTTAACTTGTTTACTTGTAGTTCTATGTAAGAACAAAGATAATAAAGTAATATATATATCCTTTACCATGTTGATGATTTCAATGCCCACTTTGAAATATTATGAACTATGCTATGAGCATTTTATGACTTAGCAATGTTTTGTGTTGCCCTTTTACAGTCCTGCAGTGAGAGAAGCATGAGTCTCCATGATTATGGCATGCTCCTGCCCTGTGGCATCGACAAATTCCGAGGAGTAGAGTTTGTGTGCTGTCCCGCTGCTGATGAGAATGACAACTTCGACTCTGCTGATGCCGAGGATGACTCTGACGTGTGGTGGGGTGGTGCTGATGCTGACTATGCAGACAGAAGGTGAGTGTTATCCAAACCAGCTCATTATGCGTACCACTATGGGACCTGTAATAATAAATGGGGGCTCAGCAGTAATCAATTATCTCACTTTATTTGGAGATGTTCATTCTACTTCATTGTTTAGACAGTATTTTCATGTTTTAAATATATCAAAAAAAAAAATTTACATCCTAGCAAATACATCCTAATATTATAAATTCATTTTGTCCAAACTGCATGCTGTGTTTTCATGCTTGTTGGCCAATAAAACGGAGTACATCCAGCTCCAGGAAAAAAAAGTATTGTGGGGAAATCTATAATATTGTTTCAGGTATAGGTTTTTAAATTTCAATTGCTTTTTTATTTATTTCTCATTTTGAAAAATAGTTTTGCTCTGCACAGTTTAGTTTTCTAAAAGTTTTCTCCACTCTGTGTCCCACTTTTCCTTGCTTTACTGAATTTCTCCTGAGCGGTGAGTTTGAGGGTGCAGGCACTGCGTGATGTATTGCACAGCTGTACACATGTGCCTACAAAATGGCACTTCATGGTGCCACACTATACATGTGCACCTATGACACTACACCTGGTGGCTATAATACACATGCAAGCCCCATAGCATGGAGCATTGTTCACATACTAAGATCCAGGCAGGAGCTTGCACATGAGTGTGGCTATGTCAGGTTCCAAAGGACCCTTTCAATGTAGTTATTCACAGAGAAGAAAAGTGCAGGAAGTGGAATGGTGCTTTCAAAGGTGATATTTAATGAACAGCACACTGAAAAATAAAAGCAGTCATTTGTATTAAACTTTTAAAGTTTAGTTACCTATAAAGCAGAACTAAACCCACAATTCTTACCTGTCCTGCTCCCTTGCAGGGTGCCGCAGTCTTTTTCTTTTTTATCAACCTGGAAACGATCTTCGGTCGTCTTGCTTGACTGGGCCAGGATGCCGTAACTCTTGTGCACTCATTCCCAGCACAGGCAGGGGAAGCCAGATATCCTAGAAATCAAAGCTGAAGCTGTGCATGCCTAGCTCAATTTTTTTGGGAAATACTTGAAGCAATCAGGCGGATAGTATGGGTTATTTCAAAAGGGACATTGCCTGTCTTTTCTGCAATAATGGCCTGCCTGATCGTGGATTACTAAAAGTGAAACTTCAGTTCCAATTTAACTTGTTTACTTGTAGTTCTATGTAAGAACAAAGATAATAAAGTAATATATATATCCTTTACCATGTTGATGATTTCAATGCCCACCATATTGTAAGCCAAATTGTGTTTTAAAGTTTGTACGCCTTGGGTGGACAATGCTTTACCTCTGATTACATTTTGTACAAGGACACTTCTGTAAATGTAGCTTTTTATTATTCCAAGATAATGAGTTATTTTACAATCGTCTAGCATTGAAAAATGCTTTGTTCTTTTCTTAAAGGAAGCAGTTATGATGTGTCCATGCACTCAGGCAGCCTTGCAGAATAATTGCCAGTGCTCCTAGCACAGACAACTTGGAATTGAATTACTTCATGCTTAGAGAATAATTTCAATTAGTCAAGGATAGGAGGACCTTGTCAAGGGTAATATATATTCCACCAAAAAAATGGATTATGCAGGGATAGGTTTTTCTACACTTCTTTAACTTCTAGGTAAGTTAGTAACCGATAAAATGTTATTAAGGAAGTGTTAGAGACAATCTTCTTAGTTGTTACAATAATTTAGTATTTAGTAGGTTATGGAATGGCCATCTTTAAACAAAAGCATCAGTTGACCATTCAGGGCAAGCAACTGGCTTGGATTAACCCTCCCCTCTTCCCGATCGAAGTATACTTTCCTTCCCTTCACTACTCCACCATTCTCTTTTGTAATTGGAGCCAATGGAAATACTGGGGATTTTAGGCCAATGAATTCTATCACAGAGTGGTCCATCGCCTTCAATAGGATATGACTACTATGATTTGTAGCTTTGTGATTGTTTCCAGTGATTGTAGAAGGAATTAGCAATGCAATATTTATTGGAGAAGGAAAGAAGACAGACAAGAGGAGATACATAACTGTGTCCTACAGTAAGCATTAGGTACAGTGCACTGCACTAAAACTAGATTTTTGCCTGAGGTTATTGAGAATGATTGTCTTGAGCAACAAATTTCTAGCATCTGTACAAGGCTTTAAAGTTAACCTGTTGCATTGACCTGCATTGACTCGTATTATGTGTTCCAGTTTGCTGCCTACATTGCTCAAGTTTGTGTTGTGTGTGTGTAGGGTGTGTGTAAATAAAGCGTGATAGGCACAGCACTAAATTGTAACTTAATCAAAAAGCCTAAATTCGTGGAGTTTCCACAATAACATGAATATAACTTTATTTTATTTATCTATATAACTATAAATATAACTATATTAACATTATAAATATGTTTAAAAGATCAGTGTACATATATATATATATATATATATATATATATATATATATCGGGCTGGGCTGATATCAAATTGCTCAATAATTTGAGGGATTTAATTTACCCATTAGGAATAAATAATACATATTTTTCCCTGAAATTTCAGCAAAATCTGACGGCTCTCTATTTTGGAGAAATCAATAACTTCAGGGAGCATACCATTTTTCTTCAGTGGTCCTTAAAGGTTTGTTGGTTTTAAATGACTCCTGAGGATATGTTCTTGTACTAAAATATGCCTCTTGATTATTGTACTTTTTTCACAAAAAAGAAAAACAGACCGTGAAAAACAAAACTTATGCTTACTGGCTATTTATTTGCACCCAAATGTGCACTGGGAGAAGATTAGATCCATCACTGTGCAGCACTACAAAGTAGGAAACTAAATACGCATATGCATGAACATATATTTATATATATACACACACAAAGTATATTCAGAAATAAAATTATAAAATATTTCCATTTACTATTAGGATTATTAACCTTCAGCTGTTTTATCTCAAATTTCTTTCCCATTAAAGCTGAGCTCCAGGCAAATGGCTAAATACACACAAGGTATACATACATGAGAATATATTACTCGTAAAAGGATTTGTTTCTAGAATTTGCACATCTCTGCCATACAACACAACCCTGTTTCCAGACCTGATTTTTCTCTGCCTAAATACAAGTCTTGTCCCTCCCCTAGCCCTAGCCATATTCCTTTTTAGCACATCAGGCACTCAGGTACCTACACTGCTTGCTAAAAATCTGTACTAAATTGTGTCGTTTCTATATGCTTAGCTTTAGCAAATCATACATAGGTGACAGCTCTAGTATTTTTTATTTAGAATTAAAACATGGTAAAAGATGGAGATATTTAATTCTGCAATTTCTCCTAGACATCCAGTGCTGCTTTCTTTCCATTCTCCCACAGCCCCAGGATGAAATATGTGCTAATCACTAAGGCTTGTAATGGACCGTTCACGTGAATGAGCTTTTGATTTGCCTTGCGGCTTACCGATAATTAGTGAGCAGGTTGTGCAATGACGGAGCACATGACTGTCAGCCTCCCAGCTGCACGTTGGCACACAATTCACTGCAGGTGCAAAGTGGATGGGGCTGCACAGGGGC
>NC_092858.1:161366352-161399450 GCF_032062135.1 Pyxicephalus adspersus | reverse complement strand
GGCTAAAGTGATCTGAATACTTTAAAGAAAGAATGTAATTTACACTGAGCTGTGCATGCACAACTGTACATTCCCACTATACCTGCCTGCCAGGGATTTTATGAATTCCCCCATGTGCAGAAGTTACGTCAGTCTAGCCTGGCCAGTCATGCTGTCCAAGTTCCTGAAACTGAAATGGTTCCTGCTAAGAATTCTTGCACCCATAAAAAACAGGGAGGGGTAATGGCACTTGGTGTCCTAGGTTTAATTATATCCAGCATCGTTTAACCCAATTCCAGTGTGTAATGGACTTAGATCCAAAGGCAGTATTGGAAAGGCAACTTGGACTTACTACTTCACTGTATTGTTGTATCACATTACATGAGCACCATTTATTGGAGAGGAAGTAGAAAGGAAGGACTTTCATTGGATAGAAGAAAGGTCTCTAAAGTTAAGGTTCGTATTTGTGGCTTTAGATACACTTTAGAAAAAACAATCATTCCCCAGTGCCTGATGCTTAGTAGACATACCCATTTAGTTTAAAGGACTTTTAGAGATGACAGATCTACAGGACCACTTTTGAGCAATTTTGAAGTCCAGTCAATGATCAGTACAATCTAATTGTTCAGTCAATTGTTCAGATTTTCCATCAAACTATGTAGTGCCACCATTGTGATATTAATGGAATCCATAATTGTTTATTGTACCTTGAAAGCTTGATGTTCTCCATTAGAGAACTGAGAATCCTGATTTGTGCCACTGCAATCCATAGGCTAGTAGGATTGTACTTCATCATGCCATTAAAATGTTACATTTTTATGGCATGAATGTAATAAACGTTAAATTTATCATTTTTAGGGGCAAACTGTTATTAGGTCTTCTTGCTGCATCAGGAGCTGGAGGACTCCAATGTAGGTGTGATGATAATATACCACCACTATATATTCCAACAGAGATCACCATTGGAGTTTTTCTCAATAAATTTGTAACCCGTCTGCTCTGGTCTGGTAAAAAAAAATATATATATTTTAGGTGAACTGATTATTATTCCTAATAATCAAACTCAACTCAAGTACATCTTACATGTGATATATTTTTCTCTGAATACACTGCAATCATGCATTCCTAAATGTGGGTTTTGCTTGTTGTTGACTCTGAATTGCACGTCTCCAAATAATATTCAGTGCCGGTCTAGTTTTATTACGCCTCTAGAGGATTTCAAAGCATCTTCTGTGTCTGACAGACAGAGCTTGATGTAACCAGAGGAAAATGCTGCAGCAGCCAATCATTTTTTCGTGATGTTCTAGTATGTTAGACAAAATGCCCACTGGGAACATAGTCAGTTTAAGGCTTCACAGCTAGCTATTACAGGACATTCCCAAAGCTTTGAGTCAACTTCAAGGGACTGTTGAGATAATACAAGCCGAACTTTCACAGTTGTACAAGCTTCTCTCCTGTACTGCAATTTAATTTACTGCACACTGTTAGTTTCTTGCAATTTGCATTTTAAGCTGCACCAAGTCAGAATGCCTTCTTAGTTTTCTGGATGACTGATATCCAATATCATCCAGTCCTTTACTCCCCAGTTTGTCTTCCCCTGGCCAACCCCTTACATTAATTGGATTTTAATTCTTTTGATCATGAAGGCTTATCATATGTAGGTATTGTCTAGGGTGGAAAATGAAGCCTTTTTAGAAATGACCACTCTCCCAGTTTGACATCCACCCATCAAAGCATTTTGTTATTTGTATAACTCTATCCAAGGTCCAGCATGGCTAGGAACTCTCGAGAAGAATGCAGAGGTAACAGGGCTGTGATATTTTTAGGAAGCTATATACAGCAACCTGCCCTCCCCTTCCACCTACCGTGATCGGCATTACAGAGACACAGTGGGTATATCAGTAGATAAGACACATAATGAATATGGAAAGGTATTATTTATTTAATCAGTAGATAAGATGCAATATGAATATGGAAGGGTATTATTTAATTATTTCTTTAGCATTTTATTTAAGTGGGCAGAGAGGGACCAGGAAAAGCAAAATATAGAAAAGTTCATTCCAAATTTTAAAGGCATCAAGAGTTGTGTAGTAGAACAGGATAATAAAATACAATTTCTTTGGCAGCTAAAAGAACTCTTTTATTTGTATTTCATATGTGTATTTAGTTGCTGGTCTGGAATTAAAATTCACATTCAAATTGATTACAAAAGTTAAGGAAGAGGGGAAGAGGGGAAGACACAGACTACTTCCAACAGATGCTATAATTGGGAAGCAATTCATTTCCAATGCAGTTTTTTAGTCTGGTTATTACTCCAAAAACAGAAAATGCTGAAGAAATATCTAAAACCTTTTTTTCTAAAACATTTTTGTTGTAACACATAAAAGTTAAAAAGATTAGACATCTGTACATATATGCATGAAGGAATATATCAATAAAAGTATATCTGGAGTTCATCTTTAAATATAAAGATTGCTAAACGATATATTTATATGTGATGAGATTATATACTTTTCCTATATATCCTAAAAACAGCGGTGGGAAACAATAATAGGAATTATAAGGAATTTATTAAGTAACGTGCCCACGCCAACAAACATTGCTTTATGATATAAAATATTTTTCATTGAGCACTTGTGACAGACTACTTACTGTCTGCTAATTAATACTTCAGGAATTAATTTGCATAAATAAATAAATGTCACTATATGGAACTAATTACAGGTGTAAAGTGTGAATGTGATGATAAATGAGGGTCTACAGTAAATCTGCAGAAAGGACACATGGGTGACTAATTATCTTCAGATATAATTTGCACTGTGTGTAGAATAATATATATCATGTTATGTTACAGCTCCATTTATCTGCTAGGTAGGTACAAGCACATCTATCAGAGGAATTATTGGTACAACATGAAAAGCGTGACTTACATGTGTTTTACGAGATAGCTTTTCAGAAACTAAACATACAAAGAGTGAACAATGCATATCGTGAGCACATGAAAATGCTTTAAAATATTTGCATACTTTAAGTCACGGTTATCATGTTAACTATTAAGTATTAAATATATATTATTCATATAATATGTTAAATATTTTGGACTATACACAGTTCAACTTAGTAATGAAAACAGCATAAACTTGCAAAGATATACACTCTTATCTCAAATCAAACACATTATAGTAAGTGATCTCTGTATCCCGATGCGTTTCGCCATAAGGCTTTTTCAGGGGAGGTTAGAGAGCATACTAAACATATATCACAGGAAACGGTTACAATATAATCATAACAGTGGCGCAGACACTGTAATAAGTTTTTGACATAAGCAAATAATTGAAAATTCAACATAAACACTGTTTCTATTACATTGTTGAACTGTGCATAGTCCAAAATATTTAGCATAATGTGATGTTTGCCTAATATAATGTGTCTTTTATATTGAAATAGTTGCTGTAAAGAGCAATTCTTTCAAATCTTCCTTTTCCCTATTGATTACATACTAGGCTTGGCAACACACCCAAACATTTAACTCATACGATTGTTGGGCATCTTTTTCTTTTCACATTATAAATGAGTATTATGTATTTTTTACTTTTGAGTGTTCATGTATGCAGTCATTCATAGATGTGAATGTTACACTTGTACTCTCAGCTCTCTATACCACTTGGGGTCGTCTCATTGGAGCATAAATTGTAGACACAAACAAGAATATTAATTTCCCTAAATAGGATTTAAAAAAATAATGGGTAGTAATGAATCACAGAAGTTTAGAATTCCAGGAGGAAGGATAGTATCTTGAAGACAAATATTACTTTTATTTTGGTTTTTACTTTCATGACACATTAAATCTTAAAATGAATCAGAGTGTTTCTTTTTTTGTTTTGGATAGAACAGAGAAGGTTAGAATTACTTTCTGTGTCACCAGCAGGTGGATTTTTCCCTCAGGAAAGTATGTGCCTATACCACATTTTACTACATGTGTATATGCTAGCAGCTCCAAGAATAGCAGATTATCTGTGCTTGATCCTGAGAGTTTAGCAACATAAATAACTCACTGATAAATATTATACAATGGGCCCTTCTTTATTAAAGCTCTCCAAGGCTGCAGTGTATACACTTTAATTAGTGAAGCTGGGTGATCCAGCAAACCTGGAATGGATCTGGTCCAGGATTCAAAACATTTTCTATCAAATAGCAAATGACTTTGAGAAATCTATTCCAGGTTTAGCTTCACTCATGAAAATGTATTCTTTTCAGCCTTAGGGTGCTTCAGTAAATCAGGCCCAATAAATCAGTATTACTGATTGTAGTAACATCTATACCATACACTTTATTAGGAATACCTGTATACTTGTTTATTCATGCAATCACCTGTTCAATCAATAATGGATTAATGCAAATATAGGTCAGGAACATCAATTATTAGTCACATAGTCACACAAATGATTCACAAAAATGTGAGCAAAGTTATTTTGTTCATGGCATGATTGATGGTTCCAGGCTGGCTTCAGTAATTCTGTAACTGCTGAACTTCTGGGGGTTTCATGGACAATAGTCTCAACCAGGTTTCTGTGGAACTCCAGGGTTCCTGCAAATGTTGTTAGGGGTTCCTTGAGCTACGGCAGACTGACCTCATATTTGATAATTCCTGCAAAGTTCCAAGGTCAAAGCCATGTGGAAGGGCTACCTGCATTACAATAATGATCTTTTACGTTGTTTATAAAGGTAGTATTCCAGGGGTTCTTTCCACTAGCCACCAATGTAAAAAGCTTTTTTTCCTCACTGACCACCAATAAATTGGTTTTAGCATGGGTTCCCAGAGACCTAAACATATTATCAAGGGTTCCTCAGTTCCGAAAGGCTGTTTTAGAGTTCACTCTAGTTCAAGAGACTCATTTTTATTGATGAAAACACCTTGTTGTTGACAAAGGTCCAAGGTGATCACCAGACTCAGACTATGGCAACTCAGAAAAAAACTCTTAAGACATATGTTGAGCAGAAACATAGAAACAGAAATGTCTCAGATTGCAAAACACACAAACCATGTTTGTTTGAACTACAATAGCAGAAAACCTGTGCACCTGTAATATGTTATAACTATATGTTTTGGCCTGAGATCTACTCAAATAGTACACATCTTTTTATTTTGTATATACTGTGGTGCTGAAACTTTTCCACAATGTGTTCAGAAGAAAAGCTATTTATATCAGTTCTGTTCCCCAAAGGAACTTGCAACCTATTATCCTTACCATAGTTACACCCTCGTACAATCCTGTCTGTTTAGTAGTAAGCCAATTAATCTATTCATATGTTTTTGCCTTGTGGGAGGAAACTGGAGCACCCAGAGCTAGATCATGCAAATAAGAACATAAAATCTCCACTGAGACTGTCCTTAGCGGCAAGCAAACCCTGGACCCCAAGGACATTTGGGAGCTATGTGTATAAGTCAGCCACTGCCTAAATTTGCAGGTCATTGTCCCCAGCCACAGTGTTTACTATTCATCTTTTGTCCATCCTTTTTCATTTTATTGTGTGTTGCTCTGTGCCGCACAGCAGCGACAGTGTGGAGGTAATTGCTTTCTCTTACCAGCTAAGCGGCTATAAACATACAGACAGTCCGGGAGAGACAGATCTGTGAGCTCTGCAGAGAGCCAGCCAGCTAATGGTGAAGGGGAGGAATAAAGGAAGTGATGAAGCAGCTTATCGCTTTGAAAAGCAATTGCCAGAATGCTGCGTCTGCATCACCGTATGGCATTGGGGTATAAAACTGTAGTTGTTTGTGATGAACTAGCTGTGTGCAGGAACAATGGACCTAATCTGGGAAATAATGGCTGGGAAATAGTGTAATCTGCTCAGAGTTTAACACAGCCAATAACCAGACACTGCTCTCCTTTGTTATAAAGTATCAGAGACATCTGAAGACAGTGTCTTTCTCTTAGAAGAAAGCTTCCTACGCAAGCTAGATTTTTGTCGTCCGAGATTATTGTGATCAGTTTGGGTGAAAATCTAGCAGTTCCACAAAGGTATTTAGTGATCTGCAATGGCCACAGACCATCCATGATTACTGCTGTTCATTATGGGGAAGATGCAGCAGAACGCCACCCTCCGGTCCTACCTATCCCCTCTTTTGTGGAACCCTGCAGCAATCTCTGTACAGCACTTTTCTGATCCATCTGTCACCTCTTTATCATCAATTCTTGGTTGTGTGTGTGTACTAACTTTAAAAATCATATGCTCAGATGTCTACGGTATCTCAAGTGATCATGTTAATTTTGACTTAAGCTGCGTACACACTTGCAATAATTATTGTTGGAAACGACTGACTAACGGCCGATCGACCGATCCTTTTTAACAAAGAAGTGCACAACGACTGACCAATGTCGCAGACGAACGAGGATTGTCGCAGGAAACGAACGGCCGTCTCTGTGGATCTAATTGATCGACGATCGTTCACTATCTATTGTGCGTACGGCCGTTGAGTGATCGTGGATTGTTCTGTGATACACTTTCTCCTTTACATGTCACTTCCTACATTTTTCAAACGATCGTATCTAGTGTGTGTACGTTATTGGTGGATTATATTTGAAAGATCGTTTTCTTACAACATGTACCGAATTGTGCACAATACGATTGTTTAAAATAATCGTGCATAATCGTTAGTCGTTCGTTTTCTAACGATACATTGCAAGTGTGTACCTAGCTTAACAAAGTGCCAATTGGTAGATGAAGCCACAACCAGTTTGTAAACATGGAATTCATTTCAAGATTGGTTGACCTAGACATGACCTTCCGTGATCTTGACCTTGGGACATTGTCAACCTGCATGTTGTAGAAATGCCACCATAGTGTTTTGTGACACCTAGTGAAGGTAAAAAAAAAGGCATTTATTCAGATTTAGTGGAAGATATGATAGAGCACCTGGTTATCCCTGTTCACTCTCCAATGGTCTCCATAGTCTCATAGTGCAAGGAGTGTCTGATTCCTTTTGGTCTCGGGCAGGAGTCAGAGGAGATACACACTAATGGAGTTCTTTGTTTCTGTACTAAAATGTGCCTTTTTCCTAAATACAGTCCCTAGTTGTATGTGGCTTTTTCTTTTTGAAATAGAGGGTTCAGAGGCAAAGCTCCCCCTCTCCAACTACAAGTTTTATTCTTCAGTAGGTGCATTGATCAGAGGATGATGATGATGATTACAATGCTATGCACTATTGAAAAGAGTAAGACAGAGCGGTGAAAAATATCTGAAATCACCAGCATGTTGTACATTTTTCTTTCATGTTTTGGAAATATTATTGAAATTTAACCTATAAGCACATAAGGCAGTTTTGGTATAGACTCCTTTATTCATTAAATTCTGAAAGGAATCCATAGATGGGCAAAATTAACCATTCATTGGTGCTGATGTAATAGTCAAAGGACTTTCCTTTTTACATTTTTCAACCATACCCCAGAGGACAAGGACTGGTTATTTCAGCATTGGTCAACCGTAAAAAGTAAGATGTAACTGTGAATGTAACCAACCACTCTTCCAATTGTCCTCTTATCTGATTTCATTGCCTGATCTGGGTAGCATCACCCGTGAGCAATTTTGGAAGATCCTTGGTTCCCATGTAGGGTACCCCTGTGTTCACATATAATGGCAGTGTGGATTCGGGAACTTTCTGTTTGTTTGTTACATCACCCATTTATTAACGCAGCCATATTGCTTTCTAGTAAAAAATACAATAATCTTTTATAAGTGGGTGCAGATTGTTTCTGACTCCTTTATTTTCTAATAGAGCTAAATAACACTGGATATGTGAGTTTGTCTTTCATTCATAAGCAGAACGCTTTGTACATCTTAATTGAGAATAAAGACTCTTAGAAAAAGGATTTCCCTACTCTTGGCTTTATGACAGACTAAAGGGTTCATCACAAAAGTTAGGCTGTCCAAATCCAATCCTTAAGGGCTCCAAACAAGCCAGAAATTTCATATAAACAGCTTTTTGGATTTTTTCCAAGCTGTACTTTTTTAAAATGTAATGCTATCTGAGAAATGTTAAAAATGTGAGTGGGTCTTGGCCCTGTAGTTGGACAGATCTACTCTAACGAGTGACTTGTGAGTTGCCCTGTAGCCTTACAGGATGATCTTTAAGCCTGTAGGTATGGGATACCCAACCAAGGAACCAAAGTGCAAAAAAGTACCAGAAGACTGAATCCTGGTCTACATCACCCTGTACAGAGACAGGCAGTGGAATTGATCTTTAAAGCTAAACTCCAGGTAAACCAATAAATAGATAATAAATGGAGTGCTCCTGTTTGTTTTGTTTAGTAGGCCTTTTGGCAATCCAAGATGACATCTGACCCAGTGGATCCATCTGTATAAGTAAAACGCTTGCAGATAGTACCAGCCACTTTTTCCCAATCTCCCTCCTTTCTTTTATTTCCTTGTCAACCTTTTATTGAACTGCATTTAACAAACAAAAGGATTAGCATTTATTACATTTATAATCAGTTGTAAAGGTGCACTGCAGGATGGCCACCTGTAAGCCATTCGGTGTTGTAGTCTATTATGACTGGTGCCAAGAAACCATGCGATAGACTACCTTGGATGGAACCCCAGGCATACTTATTCATTATAGTCAAGGTGAATTTTTGTCTTTGCAGTTCATCTGTGGGCTCAAATTATTAAATTCCTACTAATGATGATTAATAGAACCATATAGCTAAATTTTCAAGTATTTGCAAAATTGGAGAATGTTTCCTTGAGTCATTCTGCTGTGCAGCTAGTAACCACAATCATTAACTTCTTCCTACTTCTTTCCCCTTCAGTGCTTATTGGCTAGTAAGGTCACCTAATCTAGTGACAAAGTAATAGAGAGGCATTGGAGCGCTATAACTCCTGAAAACTTTGATATGTGAATGCAGGAAATAAATGAAAAGTACCCAGTGTGAAGGTTTAGGGGGTATTTTACTGCCTTATATGGGACCATAGGTGTAGTGTAACATATAACATATGCCTTATTGATTCATATGAAGTGTGAATATTACGTCCGCCTTGAAAATATTGTGTGTAGGTGTCTGAGTTCCTCTTGTCTATTGTATGAAAGAACTGCAGAAAGTTTGCTTTGCCCACGTCAAATTTAGCTCCTAAAACGATTTGAAACACTAAAGACTGAAGCTTTTAGATGCAGGAAAAATATAAGGATTAAGCATTTAAATGGTTTGCTCGACTTTGTCAGGTAAACTGTTGGAGTTTAGGACATCAAAGAAATGAAAAGTAACCCCAGAGGCTGCTTGGGTTATTATTTTAAAAACCTGCTGGGAACAAGTGTTGCACTTAGTTACAGCTCTTTAATGAATCCTGACCAAAAGGAAGGAAAAAAAAAGCTCTCAAGAATAATTGATTACTTGATTTCTTTTAACAGCTTTCAAAAATGATATTTCCATTATCCTTGGTGTGGAATGGAGGGATTAATACACAAGATTTTAGCAATTTCCCAAGAGAAGCAGATGCTCCTGGGCTATTACTTGAATATTCAAATTCCTGATCTGCTGTTAGTCTTGCCAAGCTGTGATACAGCTTTTAGCCAAGTTGCATAACTTTTCTTTAACGCTTTGCTGTCTGGTCCTTGCTGTTAACTTATTAAATAATAAATATTAGGTACATAGTAAAAAAAGAACATCATTCACCCACTCATGGTTGGGTCAGGGAGCGTTTCCTATGTTTGCAGGTGTCCCCTATGCCTGTTCATGTGAAGGATAAGTTAGCCATGACTCATTTTCCTTGCCAAGCTGGTTCTATCCGCATTCATTATCATCATAGGTACATGTTTTGTATGATTATCCAACAAAGGTTTATCTTAGATGTAGGGTTGGACGGGAATGGCATAAATGTTCATATTGTGATATGGTGGGGAATAGCCTGCCCAGAGAGAAGGTTGTTATCAAAATAAGTCTCTTTATATTGCTTTCTAAACAAAAATAGAAATGCTTTCTTCAGCATACATGAAAAACTAATTGAAAAGGCAGCTTACATGAGCTGCAAACAGGTGAGTGCAAAAGTCCATAAATTAAATCAGCATAGATGAACAGCCACAGCAGCTTTCCTTTACAAACAGCACAGACTGCACAAAGGCTTGGTTGCAGCCTACATGCTGCTTTTCCACTTCCTCTCCCATGGTAGCACACCTGTGCTCTTACAGCAGACCTGCAGTTCGCTGCAGACAAACCACTGAGTGTACCCAGGTTGGAATGGGAAGGTCCACCAATTACCTTCCTTCCTTCCCATTCCAAAGTCCAGGGCACTGATATTTTCTAAAACACAGCAACCGTAGCAGGGTTGCCTCCATTTTCCTGGATTCTTTCCCCAGTGCACACCTGGTTTTAAAGTGACCCATGCTCCATACCCTGGGGAAATAAATCTTCCATCCAGGACCAAATCCCTGCAATACTGTACAATATATTTTGGTATATAAATGTTTCACATACAGGCAACTTTGGTTGCTCAGGTCTTCCTCTTCTTCAAGACCATCAAATAGAAGACAAATTCTTCATCAGCCAGATTCTGTGAGATGTGCCTACCCATGGCTAACTGATGTAGCCACCTTCTGATTCAGAAAGCTAGAAATTGTTTAATTGGAAGAGCTTCTGGGAATCTGTGATAAATTAAGATCTGCAGTACCAATCATTTTATAAATAATGTATCTGTTCCCACCCCCTTCCCACATCATGCTTACATCAGTACATTACAGAAGATATTAAAATTGTCTCCAGCCAAAAATAGTCTCCAGCCAAAACATTTATGGTGGGAATAAAAAAAACAAAGATTATTTGTTATTTTTTTTCTCTTGTTTCTCTCCCCCTTGAATATTAGCTCTGCCTTGTGGGGAAAGATATTGAATATATATATTGAATTGCTGCCTATGTCGTCCCCTTCTATCTAGAGTCAGAGACATGATGTAATAGGAACTCTTCCCAATGGGGGACATAGACAGAAATAAAAATCTGAATTTATCTGGTATTTAATTTGGTTTCTATAATACAAGCATGGGATGTGGTAAGTGGTATGTAGAGCCTTTTCTTGTGTTCTAATATAAGAGGCTTTGCTTTGAACATATCCCTATAGCAGTTACCCTAATCTAAGCAATACTTCTGCACACACCAGCAAACTGCTTTAATGAGGGGAAACTCTTATGCAGGATTAGGAGAATAAACTGACCTTTCCAGGAATGTCAATTACTTAGGTCCTCTGCAGCTTTCACAGTTTTTTCTTGTTGACCTCCACACCACTAATCTTGTAGGTGCAAAGCGGAATAATCGAGAACTGCAGGGAATGCCAGGAGGTGAACAGTTCAGAAGTGTTTCTCACATTGGATTAGATTTTGGCACAGACAGTAGGGAATAAAAACATTCTCAGACTTCCTCTACATTATTGGCTGTAGCTTGTGATATTTCTATAGAGACGGGGTCACTTTACAGAAGCAAAGTATTTACATATACCAGAGAAAAGTGGAGGAGGGATAAAACTCTTCTTGGCTTTCTTTTCTTACTGTCTGGGTGCTATTGGGGATACCTTCTTCTGTCATGAAAACATAAAAAAATTTGAAAAGAAACCTCATCCAAGGTTAGAAAAAATTCAGTCACCAGAACATTTGCCCTTCCAATTATTTCCAATTATATATACTGCAATCATTTCCAAAATTCATGTTGTTCTTCTTAAAGTCCTGTGAGCTTGAGAGTTTTGTGCTGCAGCCAGCACTAGTCAATGGAAATTGGAAACCAAAATATGTATGCAGGATTTGTAATGTGTTGTACTGTCACCAAAGTTTCACTGTTTAGAGTGGGAGGACCAGGCTCTATATACCAGAATATTTTTGCACACTTTAAATACTTTGAAAAGTAGATCAGGCAATGTGGATTATATAGTTGGAATTTAAATTGTTTTTCCCCACACCCGTTTCATGGCTTTTTATTTGTACCTATGGATAAGACTGGCCAGCAATAGAATTCTGAATACATTTGTCCACCTCAACGGCACCTAGGAAAATTGGAGTAACACTGATCTGTTGCTGTTTCTTGGTTCTTCTGTTCACTGTAATAATGTACACTGAAATAATGTCCTTTGTATTACAGCGATGACAAGAATGCACAAGCTCGCCAAGAAGAAGAAGAGGATGTGGTAGAAGTAGAGGAGGAAGAGGTTGATGACGATGAGGATGATGGTGAGGATGTGGAGGAGCCTGAAGAAATCTTTGAAGAAGCCACCGAGAGAACCACAAGCATTGCCACAACCACTACCACCACCACAGAATCTGTAGAAGAGGTTGTAAGAGGTATTTGTAGAACCAAGATTTTCAATTTTATCAATAATCTGTTTATTCAATTTTGAAATCAGTGGTGATGAGGATCCTATTCAGTTTCCTTAACTGCTGCTGTTGAGAATGTGTTTTGAATTAAGTAGGGCATTAGAATTAGAGTCACATCTCTATTTTCTGGGAAAATCAGTGGGTGGGCATGTGACGCTCACATTTTTGTTTCATTGTAACTGCTTAAATGGTAATGTCTGATTGAGGGAGCATGTGATCTTTACTCCAGCTGACCTCTTCCTTAAAAGTAAAAAGGTAAGTAATGGTTTATCAGGTTTTTTTTTTTTTTTTGCTGTCTTTATCCCAGTGGGGACATTTTCCCTTTTTTTATTCCTGTGCTGAGGGTACAACAAGTTATAAGGGCAGACCTCTACATAGTAAAAAAAATAATTTTTTCCTTAGAGAGTTTTTTGGAAACGTTTGTCCCCATTGCAGTACTTTCCCTCTTTTTTTGGCAACCCAGGTTTTGAATTTTTCCCTCTTGGTGCCAATGGACCTTAAACTAAACAAAGAAGGGAAATCTCCCCATTGGGAAAAGAGCAGTAAAATAATTTACCCTTCCCACTCTTTCCAAATATAAAAATACATTTACATGTACTAATGCTTACTTTCATGTGTTTTTGTCTGAAGTTTAATTTTTTATCTTTATTGACATTCACCCAATAAAATGCATTTGTAGAGTATTGCATTTTTGAAGAGTTTTGGACATCTCGAAGCACAGAAATATAAAAGGTTTTGGCTTTCAACTATTGCTTTGCTACAAAAATTAGAGTAAAGCTGCGTACACACGTCAGATTTTTCTCGCCCGATAATCGGGATCGGCCAGATATCGGGTGAGAATCTGGCGTGTGTACAGTCGGCGTCATTCATCGTCGTGGATCCGTCCTGGCGGATCCACGAACGATGAACGACGACCGATCCTAATGCAAGGGAAGGGGGAGAGTGCGCAGCAGGGTGCCGCTCTGTCGCTCTCCCCCTCTCCATAGAGCAGAACGGTGCTGTATGTACAGCACCGTTCATGCATCGTGTAGTCCCTTGTCGTTGGAAAGGATCGTGAAAGATCCTTTCCAACGACAAAAATTGCACGTGTGTACGCAGCTTTAGAGTAACTTCATCTGAGATGATTTGTCTGGAGTTGTATTAGAACAGAGGTGAAAGCAGGGTAAAAACTTTTTTTTTGTTTCTCTTGTTAGTCAGTATGTTCATCTACTTTGTTTTTCTTCTTAAATCAAAGGCTAGGGTTAATGCTTGAACAAATACTAGATTTTTGTTGCTTAAGGCAGTTGTATATGATTGTCTTTGTCAAAAATCTAGAATTTGCTTTTAAAGAGGTTGTATCAAAGATTCACCATGTAAGATGGCTAAACAACAGACTACCAAGGACAATTAATGTTTGACAATGCAGTAGGGTGTCTCCCACTTGTCCACTCTCTCCAAAAAACAGAGCAGGAACAGTAGCTTAACAACGTGTCTGTACAATGCAATGCTTGTTCATTCTTAGTGTTGCCCAAATCGATCACCATCAAATATTTCCAGGGCAATTGTTGATTGCCTGGATGAGGCTTTAGTTATTATTATCTGTGAGACCACCTGCTGTCAGGGGATGACTTTTGGGTTCTTCCTCACATACATTCAGAGGCAAAGAATGTTAACTGGTCAGTATTCTCCCTAATTTAAGCTGGTTGGGAAGAAGCTGTAGGCTAGTGGTGTTTTCAGTCATTTTATCGAGGCAGATCCTTTACCTAAAAATTAAAACTTGGCTAATAAGGATTCATAAGAACAGTTTTTTGTGTTAGAGCAGCCAAATAATGTATTGTTAGTAGATAAATTCCAATTAGAAGCAGCAGGACCCTTTAACACATGTTATAATACCAAGGCACCGTCTGTAGTTCTAGCTATTATCATCACATATCCTGCCAACCTCTACCTATTCTGATCATGGAATAACACTGATGGTGTCATCTGGGGTGGGGTATTGGAACAGAAGGAGCTCCATTGCACCTCCACTAGTAGGGTGGACCCTTAACACCTTCACCTTGTGGACAACAATGTGGGCATTCTAGCTAACGTTTTTATACTATTTCACACAAAAGAAAGCCTGAGTCTAGATCCACGTTAAGGCCTTACTCCTCTTGATGTAACAAGCTAGATGACAGCCTATTCATACCATTGTGTTGCAGAAACTCACATTAAATTGTTGTTATAATGGCACCCCAAACCATCTGCAAAATGCATGTGCAGTATATCACAGCATAGCACATGATAATATATAGTCCACTGTTGTATATTTTGTTCTATTGATTTATAAGAGCTTTTATAGAAACAAAATGTACGGCGAGGTATGCATTGCAGCACAAAGTGTTGTGGTATGAATGGGCTCGAATAATAAGTGTTCTCTTCCATTGTTATTGCCAAGTATTTTGCAATGTCATGCTGTACTGATAGTGGAGATGGTGGTTATCTCTGCAGTCCCACAATGGAGCAGAAATTCAAGGAAAATTTCTGTTCTGCCAGAATGTATCTGGCTGCTGGTTGGTTTCGAAATCCAGAGGTCAGAGTATGAAGATTACTACAGGGACCTGGATTTAATCATCAAAGTTGGGTGGCATGTATTTACAGGGATCTCTTACACATGAGAACTATCACGCACAACTGTCGTCTTTGAGTGTTTGGAAAGAGTTTATAGCAGGCAGTTTGTGTTGATAATTGTAAATGTAAATGGTTCTTTCTAGTGAATTGTAATAATCTCATGCCATTTTCTTCCTATAAAGCAAATTGTCTTTGTGGTTTGAAAATATGGCGTTAATTGGCAGTGCCGTAGCACAGCTGTGTGCGCATCTTGAAAGCTATTTTAAAATGCACCACAGTGTGCACATTCATCCTAGCTCTGACTCTGTTCTCTTCCTTAAAGATGTAGTTCACCCACAATATTAGTTTAGGTAGACTCCATTGGAGAGATTGTCACGCTAGAATTTGTCTGCGCTCTCCAGATAATATGTATTGGCTTTCCTCTATTCTGTGGATTTCGATATAGGTCTAGGCACTCACCCTAAACATAATATTGGTATTAGATGGACCTGACTTTTTAAACTTGGTGAAAATTGTTATAGCTGTGTTTATATGCCATTCTGCTCTCAAACTAAATTGGATTCCTCCGCATTTTGCAAATAGAAGTGTGTTCTGAGCAAGCTGAGACTGGCCCTTGCCGAGCAATGATCCCCCGATGGTACTATGATGTCACGGAGAGGAAATGTGTTCCGTTCATATATGGAGGCTGTGGCGGAAACCGCAACAACTTTGATTCCGAGGAATACTGCCTGGCAGTTTGTGGCAACGTCAGTAAGTGGACATCCCTGGCCTGTGGCAGTCTGTTGCCACAGTCTCTGCTCCCAATAACTAGTTATTTCTAGGAATCAGCCTGCCCTATAACTAACCTTACCAGTCCTTGTGTTAACCTTTTCTGTAACCCGTGTGTCTTATTAATGGCTTTCTGTGGAAGCACGAAAATCAGCCAGTCTGCATTCCATGGGGGGAATTTACAAAGACGATGCAGAGTCATACAAAGGCTATCCAGTGCAGATTTTATCAAGATCTTTATTAATATTTTATCAATATCAAGATTCATAGATGTTATTTATCTGGTTTTGATTGTGTATTCCTGCACAACTTCATCCAAAATTCAGCATTATCTACCAATGCAAAAGTTTATCTCTTCACTGGCAACATCTTTTTTTCGCTTGAAATAGGTGCATAATAATTCTCTTATCCGGGGTAAATTGTAATGCTGTCTGTGTCCATTTGAACTCTCTCCTTATTTTCTGCTCTTTCTTGACCTTGAAAGAACAGTTAAAGGAAAAGCCTAAAGGAAGGTATGTGTACAAATGAAGGGTGACAACCCCTACGTTGGCAAGGTGCGGACTCTCCTTAAAAGATTTGTTGCACTCAGAGGTCATTATTCTGCTTTTTGAATAATGTTGAGTATTTAGCTTCAATCGGATATAATTTATGGCCTTCAGCAATAGCATGCAATTGTTGTAAGTTATTATTAGTAAATTATCCTTGTGGCTTCCTAATGCATCCATTAAAGAGCCAAACAAGAGATTACCACTTCTTTTGCTTTCAAAAGTCATGTTTTGTAGAGTACAGGAACAGGAGTTCTGATGGAGGCTGATGCCATGTATTCAATTTTAGTGCTGGCATTGGTTTTGTCACTAGTGTGAAGAATAAAGAAAAGTAAGTTGGAAGATAATTCACCACATCCTATTCTGCACTGCCCCTCGCAGCACATGTCTTTGTAAATTACCCCGTGTGTTGACTAACGGTTTGGATGTGCACTTTAAGGCACTAACACTCTCTGCCTTTGGGACTGTTTGAAAGCTGCATCTTTTCAGTAGTTTGCCTTCAGCAGGAAAATTATTGTTCCTGTGGTCCTCTGGAAGAGTTTGTGTGTGGAAATTTATGAAGATGCACTTAGCAAAGCTAATTAAGGTGATAAATGCTGAAATTAACTTCATATTTTATGTGAATGGAGCGGGGTGGATTTGTCGTTGGGAAATAGGTTGTGATAGTAATGGAAAACATATTAGAGAAAAATCATATTTTACTGGTAGCCGTCAAGAACTTTTACATTCTTTCCACTTGTTAATACACTTTAAATTATATTGCTCCTTTAGGTCCCAAACAAACACTCGGAGTAGGCGAGAACCATTAAATAATGTCATGCATAGAGTTAACATCACACTTACTATTCAGTATTCTATTTTAAATACAAAGCCCTGGAAAATGCAGTGTTTCTCAACCAGAATTCTGTGGAACTGTAGGGTTCCTCCAGAGGTTGCTAGGGGTTCCTTACACAATAAGCAATTTGTGCCTCTCAGTTCAGTTTAACGGATACCAATAATCTTTTTTGGGTGGCATTCTTCCTACTGGCCACCACACTAATGTACTGTGATCTGTGAATATAGAAATTATAGCAGGGGTCCCCTGACCTAAACATTATTTCAAGAGTTCCCTATGTTAAAAAGGCTGGAAAGCACTGCTCTGAAGGGTCTGGTTATAAAGTAGTGACTCAGTTTTACCAAAGAAGTAATTGTCTCCATGTTGTCACTTATTATGGCCAGTTGAATTCCCCCTATTACTGTCTTAATATGGGCTGTACAGACTGCTCCAGTCAAGTCCAAAAGCTGCACACCCATGCTTGATAATTGTCACCCCCATTACAAACAATTGTGATCATCTTGGGTGGAATATCAAGCACGTGTACAGCTTTCCCCCAACATCATTTAGTGAACTTCCATGGCGGATCACTAAATAACTCATCAGGGAGTACTGCTGTGATTTCCTTTGGTGGAGGACACAGCAGGGTAGAGGGGAACAGGAAGTGTGGGGGAAGAGGGAGTGTACAGTTCATTTTAATGTCCTTGGAAGTGATCACAAGAGAACATTTTCAGAGACCAAAGTAAACTATTTGCAGCTTGACATTTACATTCATTATAATTTCTTCTCAGAAATAACAATTGTGTTTAAAAGTAAGACGACTGCTGGCTGCGCCTGATTTAACCTCCCTAGCGGTTCATTTCTTTCCGGTTTTATATATCTAAAAGCGGTACATTGTTTTTCATGAAAATTTATTTTACAGTATATTATAATAGTATGAGTATAATAAAGTTTGAAACATAAAATCATGTAAAAACAATAAGTTGAATACATTAAAAATCTATATATTTAAAAGTAATGTTTTAAATTTTTTTAAATAAAAAAAAAAATACACAATATATTTATACTAATATATATACTGTAAAATAAATGTTCTTGAAAACAATGTACTGCTTTTACACATAAAAATCCAATGTATTGCATTCAATACAGTTACAGTTACACATGCCGACGTCACCGGGAACTCCCCAGTGACTCATTGGATGCAGAAGCAGGAGGAAGAAAGAAGACGGAGATCGCAGTGCTAGATGCCGGTGGATCAGGTAAGCGTTTTATTTACTAACCTTCCCATAGGTTAACATACCCCGAGTCACACTCGGGGTTACCTCTAGGGAGGTTAAACATTTGTTATGTACAGAGGGGGGATTATTAGAATAGAACTTGGACTTTTGATAGAAAATTTAATAACAAGGGTAACTTGAGTATGTCACCACCCCACCCTGAATAACATTTAAAGGGGTACATAGTATTGAATTTGAATAAAGTGTTAATTAAGCTAAAAATAGACACACAAACACTATAAAAAGTCAAAATTAAAAAATAACTTAAGTAAAACAATTCTAGTCAGTTTCTTTTCATTTGTAGAATCTGCCAAATTCACAAATTGTAGAAGATTCGCAAATTAATTGATATGTTCCATGTATTTCATTGAAAGTACATTGAATTTGACCTGGTCTAAATGTTGCCTTTCATCTCTAACAAGCACCAGTCCAGATTGCACAGGATCAGGTTGTACCAGCATTACATTTTTGCTTCCCTCTTTGGGTTAGAACCAGAGGAGCATGAGTGATGAGAGGTCCTTTGTCTCCGTAACCCAATATTTAGTAGTTTTATCCAGTGTTCACACATTTTCCATGTTTTAGCCCTTTAGAGACTCCAATTACAGATAAATACCTTTCGATCTGCTAGATATTCAGTGCCTTGCAGCTGACTCCTGAAAGTCTGCCTACACACACCATATGTAGGGAAACGGCTCTTGGTAGATTCTTGGTAGTTCTGTGGTGTGCTAACATAAGTAGGAATTGAGCTCCCAGCAGCTGAGTCTTGCTATAGAATCTAGGTTAATGAGGAAAAAGTAAAGTTGAAGCATACTCTAAATATAGAAAAAAGAGGTTTAGGGTAATTATAAAAAATCTAAGGTAAATAGATTTAACTATAACCTGGAGTTAGGAAATAATAAGTCTACCAATACCAGCCTTTCCTTCTGAAAACAGATCGAGTTTGTTTTATTTTTTTTTTTTTTTTTCATGTTTGTTCTGAATCAGTGACTGTGGAAAGTAAATAGGAAATAATGAAATAAGTTTATTTTAAACCAACAGGTGGAGCACAAAGCTCCTTTTCTCATTTTCCTCACTTTTCATTTCCTGCGATGACCAAAAAAGGCTGATTTAGGAAATAATTAGGAGTGATGTGTCTCTGGTCGCTTGCTTTTGCTGCCTTGTATCTGGAGACAGCTCTAAAGGAGTTAAATAAGCAGAACTAGAGCCTGAAGACAAACAGCTTCCTTTGAACCACCTTGCTAGAAAATTCATAGCGCTTCGAATCCTGTGCCATGGCTGCAGCATGTAATAATTGCACCAGTTATAAAAATATACAAACATCCTGCTTCTTCCTGTAGGATGTATCCAGCACACTATAAAAGCTTACACGGCTATTGATTTAGCTCACCTTTCCCACTTTCACTGGGTTTATATGATTTGTCTGTTTAAAGCAATCTAAATAATATAGTCATATTCCAGTGGGAAAATATTCACCTTATATGAAAATCTATCCTTTTTTGTGCTGTTGAATGTATTTTAACATAATTTCTTCAGCTTTGAATGCAGGGAAAGAAATTCAGTGTTAACCTGCTTAGTAATGATTAGTCTGCAGACCTTCATTTCATAGTAATAGAGGGTAAATGTCTGTCATTAAGCTGTATCGCTGTACTTAGCAATGCATGAGTTTAACCTTTCGCTACTGCTCTCTGAAATCAGGCAGAATTTGTGATACAGTTATAGGAACGTCAAGGCAGTCCAGCAGAGTTGATAAATTATGTTAGTGTCAGGACTGAAGAATTTACATATAACCTTGTTAATCGTTGTATCCACAATCATTACACCATGACCATAATTCAATAAAGGAAGCTATTGTTTTACTATTTTTGTGGGATGAAGTTAAAACGTGTCCAAGCCACAGCCAACTGGTTTGTTTTATAGATGTTCCTTCACTTCTTTTCCCAGTGATGACCACTACACTCACTGGGCCTAATTTATTAAAGCTCTTTAAAACTTGAGTAGATAGACTATGGTGGGTGATCCAGCAAACCTAAACAGATTTCCTAAGTCATTTGTTATTACTTATCAAATGTTTTTAATCCTGGACTAGATCGATTCCAAGTTTGCTGGATCACGCAGGTTCACCCATGATAGTCTGTCTTCTCCAAACTTGGAAAGCTTATTAAATCAAGCCCAATATAGGAAGTAAAGAAAAATCTCCAAGTGGGCCACTTAGAGAAATCTTTAAACTGTACACCGAACACCCACTGTTTCCTTCAAACAATAACTCCATCCAACTAATTATTGCAGAATTGTAAAATCAAGCTAATAAAATAAATCTTATACAAATCCATGGTCAAATGATGTTATCTGTCATTCTCTTTTAGTGAGGGGGGGGTTATTCAGGTGCCCATGCCACTACCTAGGTGTTGTATAAACTTCCTCCGACTTCCAGAGGTTTGGTCCTCTTGAGCTGTAGAAGAATACAAAGATGTGATATTATTACAACCAATGGTAGATGTAGCCAACAGTGGGCCAAAATTAACTTGGGCGGCCTATGGCTGAGAAGGGTACTTGTGCAGAGGCACACTTTGCACCAATGTCTGCCCTTGTCACAACCATACTTTGCCAGTACACGGATTGCAGTTTAGGACATGATACAAGTAAGGGAAGAACTCTTAAAAACATGCACACATGTGTATATGTATGTATGTATGTATGTGTGTGTGTGTGTATATGTGTATATGTATATATGTATGTATATATATATATATATGTATATATATATCTGAAAGGGTAAAGGGGAATATATTTGCCCATTGATAGTAGTTAACTCTAAAACTAAAATCTAAAGCCAATAATAGGATATTGCACTTTAACACACAATTATATGCCTTTTATATGTTTATCTGGAAAAAAAAACGTCATAAAGGCTTTTAAAGTTGCATTTAATTTTTCCTAAATTACCTTGAATTAAACATATCCAACAAATATCCAGGCAGTAATAATTATTAAAGCTTTTAATGATCACACACCATCCCATGGGAATGATTGTTAGAGAATAAAGCAGGAATCTGGTTGTGATGTTGATCTGTAATTATAGCTTTATGCCCACCTATTCTAATGACTCTTGTATTTCTTTCCTCTGTTTCTTATAATTTTCCCTTTTTCAGATTCTAGCTGTTCAATTTCCCGAACTCCTGTGACATTTTGTTGCTATTAATAAGGTGTATTTTTTCTCTATCCTAGCCTGTTGCTCTACCAAGGAGTGATACATAGTATTTTTTACTTTTTTCAGTTTTTGTTTTTTTGCTTTTCTCAATCAGTCAATAATAAATATAGGTTAGCTTGGATGCAGAGTGCTGTTTTTACAATCTCTTGACTAGTTTGGCAGTCGTGACAGATTTGGAATCCAGACCTGTAACTACTTATTTTTTTTTACAATACTGTACTCTGGTAGCGTGGGTGTATGTGTTTGAAAACCAGACATGAATACATTGCAAGACTGTAGGTATGCCTTCCAGGGAAGAAATTCAGGAAACAAAATATGTGTTTTCTTTCCACTGGTATGCTGTCACAGTGCAGGCCTCCTGCCGCTCTTCAAGTTTTTAGGCAAAATGCAGTGATGGCGCCATGTGCAGCAGGCCACAGCCACCGAACAGATTTTGGTTATCAAAAGTCAGAATAATAAAAGTTTTATTCCCACTCATTGATGATGTAGATCTGATTTTTAAATACTGTACCTTAAAAGATGCTATGAATAGGTTCAAGGTGGGTACTAATTTTTACATACTTTTGTGATAAGAGAGCAGATAAGAGAGTGATAAGTCTAGTCTGATTTAGCAGCTCACTATTCCCACTGATTATGTGCATACCAATATGCACATAATATATATTATATGTATTCCCCCATCCTGTTTTTTTTTTTTACTGTAAATGTGTCTGGCAATTACGGTATTGAATAGAGGCACACCTCCAGGCTCCACTTCCATATATCAACTGGAGTTTTATTTTTTGTGAATGAAGCCTACGTGTAACCTTGGCATGTAGCATGGAAAATGTAAATTAACATATACCTAGCATAGGGCACCATGGAGGCAAACGGCAATCTATTACGGATGGGATGGGGGTTTGAAAGCCTATCCAGCCAAGTGAAATCCATCAGTGTACCTCTAGGACCATCCAGGAAACATTCCATGGAAAATGACCTGAATTCTACCCTTGCCTGGCACATATAATGTTCCAAATAGTGTCACAGTTGGTTAGACAAATGGCTGATGGTATGCTATATGGAATACTTAAAAAAGTTGATTATTTATATATAAAAATTGACTCATAATATTATTGTTTTTCTTTACCTTGCAAATAGGCATATATGTATATTAAAGTAAGCTGTAAGTAAGTAAGTAATGAAAGCTGCTCTAGTGGGCCTTATAAAATGCTAGCTGCCTTCCTATCGGTAATTCTATATGAATCACTGACTTGGATCGGACCTCTGATATGGTGGTAGCCAGAAAAGAATGCTCCTATGTTTCTCTGCACAGCTTCACTTAAACCCTGAACAAACTTGTAATATTGGCATCTTTGTCTGTTTTTTTTTTAAGAAATAGAACAAGGAAATTCATATTTTATTTTTAATTGTAGCATACGGTACATGTCCTTGGCTACAGGGGTTTGCAGGAAATTCTGAAAGTCTGTTGATTTCAGAACTCCAATGGTTTGTCACAGCAGTGACTCATTCCTTATCAGACAGCTCAACAGGAGGTTCTAATCAGGCAGAAAGGGAGCTTTAGAGCAAAATTTGTCTTGAGCTGACCCCATATTGCCTCAAGAATCTTATGGTTCTTATTTGTAAAATCAAAGACTGCAAGTGTGTTGTATTATATGTTATATTACACTTGCAGTGTATATTTATTTACATGTGTCTATGAGTGTGTGTATATATATATATATATATATATATATATATATACATTTTACACCCATGCATAGCAGTTTATAATGTATAAACATAACAATACTAAATGCAGATGACCCCAGATCCTCTTATTTTGCAAACACATTTTTTATTTGCCCAAAATTCTTTAGCACCACCAGTAGTAAGGATAATTTAGTTATGTGTGTTGGCTGCTGGGAATGGGCAATAGTTCAGTGTTTTGGAATTGGTATAAACATCAAAGGCAGATAAATTGCAATAGCGAATATTATTATGTTCTGGCAGAGGAAAATATCCAACATAATGATCAGAAACCCAGAAGGGTTTTACTGTGTAACTTTCTGGTGACCTGCAATGTTCCAGAATACTGCAGCAATACCAATTATTTTTTCCCGATGTGGAGGATATTGTGTGCCGTTCTTCGCTTGCTATGTAAACAGCGTACAGATGAAATTGCCTAAAATTTTGATAGCACGGTAATGTGCAATATGTATAGAAATGTGCTAGGATTTGGACAGATCATAGACCAGTGCCTTTCTCCTGGAGCTTTTTATCAGAAGAGAGCATTTAGGTGTCCAGGCGAGCATTTACTAGATCAAGATGGGCTTCGCTTTGGGTGTGGGGCTTATTTCAAAAATTATGAGAGTATTATCAAACTCTTCATTACCCTATCCTTGCCTAGCCTTCTGAGATAGAAAAGAGGGAAATTGTTTTTTTACTTTAAAATATCAGCCAAGCTTCATTTACACTGGATCCCACCCAGATATTTTGTCTTTTTTGGGATGGAATACAGTATGGTAAAGTTTATTTATTTGGATGTCTCTATTGGAGTGAAAGAGTTTCCATGCTGCCTGTCCCAGACATGGTCCAGTGTTGACATTAGGAGGACACCCCTTATTTCTTTTTTACAAACTGCAGTCTCAAAGGCTGGAAGTGGTGGGAAAACTCATTGTTATGGTTTGCTTCAACCCCGTCATTGTCACTTTTGCTGTCCAGCTTTGCCTGCATGTAAATGTGGTGAAAAATATAAGTAATGGTAAACTGAAAAAATAAAATGTATACTGAATACTGTCAGGTATCAGAATACAGTACTATTAAAAATGAACATATATATATTATTTTATTAGACATGTTAGCTGAAGCTTATTGTGTTTGAAACCTGTGCTTTGAAATTAGTGGCTCTTAAGCTGGTGAAAAAATTATCACTCAGTGATTTGTTAGGGGTTATTTTGGGTAATTTTTACAAATGAATATAATACAGAGCTAGGTAGTTTGTTCTATAGAGATGAAAAGACAAGCAGGAAGGCTCCCCAGTGTGGAGACTACAATAGTAATCGTAGCATATTACCAAACATTGTGGGACACATGTATGGGCACTAAATTTTCAGACAATCACAAACGTTGACCTCCAGCATTGAAAATGTAGCATCTGTACAAAGCTTTACTCCTGCCAACAAAGCCTCCTGCTCAGCCCTTGCAAGGTGCCATTTTCTGTCTCCTGGGACCGGTGCTTCTCCAGACTTTTGGCTGCAATAATTAGAAGTTGCTTTCTTTATTTTCAGTTACCATCATTCTCATCTAACACAATGGCTGCATGCTCTAACAACCAATGAACAACCAATGAAGCAAGAAGATGTAGTGATTGGAGATTCAGCTTGTTAACTGATGTTTCTCCCCTCTCACTTTTCTCTAGTTCCTACCACCGCTGCAAGCACTCCAGACGCTGTGGACAAGTACCTAGAAATCCCCAATGATGAAAATGAACATGACCGATTCCAGAAGGCCAAAGAGAGGCTGGAAGGCAAACACAGAGAGAGGATGTCCGAGGTAATTTTGTACAAAACTGAAAACAAACCCATCCTATCATCCGTCTACTTAGGGCACTTAATTGGGCACAGTGGTTCCTAGTCAGTGCCAGTCCCACACACCAATGCAGCCAGGCGACAATTATTTTCTCATAGAGCGTCCCAAGTGATGAGCTAGGAACTGGTGGTTTAGTTGGAGCCATGTCTTGTCTTTATGGGAAGACTACAAAAATTTACAATGCAGGCTAGGCTTTGTGTATATATATATATATATATATATATATATATATATATATATATATATATATATATATACCGTTATTATTAACTTCTATTTATATAGCATCCACATAATATGCAGCTTTCATTCTTTTTTGTGATTATAGGTGGTAGTTGTATGCATGTTTCCTAACCCCCCTGGCAGTATTTCCAAGTGTGGCTCGGGGTTCATTTTTAGTGCCAAAAGCGGTAACCCCGAGCCACACCTGTTGTGGAATTGCCAGGGAGTTTTAAACTCCTACCTGGTTCCCATGTTCCAGTGGCGTCCTCCATCAGTGCCCGCGGCGTCCTCCCGGGGTGCCCTGCATCTGCTTGCCCTGGAGATGCCAGCCGGGCATCAACCAGCCTACACAGATGGCGGCTGGCATCAGAGTCCTCCGCGTGTGAACTTTGGGGAAGCGAGGCCAGGGGAAGCAGATGCTGGCCGGGCATATGCTCGCGAGCCTTAGGTTGTTGTCGTTGGGCAAGTAGGCGGGACCAGGCAGGAAATTTAAAATAATGAATAATTTTGAATGTACCACTTACATTGCATTTAAAAATACTCATTATTCATACCGCTAGCGAGGTAATGACCATTTTTAGTACAATATTCTAATATATATTACATACATATGTCTATGGGATTGTGTACACGTCCATATGTATAGCATATAGTCAGCATATGGTCCCGCTGCTTCTAGGGAAATGTCACTGGCCACCAGCTCCATAGACCTTACTAAGTCCCAGCAAATTAGAGAATACTCGCATACAAGATGTTGTCAGCGTTAGACCATATTTAGTAAGTGATTTATTGATTTTCCAACACAGGAATCTCAAGAAAACATGACAGTGCCATAACATATTTTGTACTAAAGCTACTTAGGCATAAGTATTCTCTAAGCCATCCATTGATGGTAGTGCACCATAAAGTGTGCACATGTTATAATATTATACCTGGGTCATTACTAATACCTTTACAGTAAGCATAGCATTAGCTGATGATTGTCAGTGATCACATGCCATTGCGATTTTTTTTTTCTTTCATTCTATTCAGTTCTACTTTTTCATAAAAATGTCTTCCCTTGCCCCTTATTATCAGAGCTCAGAGAAACCAGCCTGGTATATTGTATCTGAGCACTTCTTAGCCCAGAGATAAAGAGAAAAAATGACAGCCATGGACTGCTGCTAGTTAAAACAATTGGGTAAAGAATTGGGCTGGTTGATAGGTACATAGGGGTGCCAAGGTAAACAATAAATATTTTGAGTGATCATTTACCTGATAATGCACCTATCATATCATCAGCATAAACAAAATATCTGCATTTAAATGTATTATGGCAGTCTGGCTGTCATGCTTAACCCCTGGCATCAATATCTTTCTAAATCACTGACCAAGAACAGCACGTGGCAAGTAAAGTTGAAGTGATCTCTGTCAAATCATCTGCATTCTTGTTCCAGTGAAGTGTTTCAGAAATTATCCAAGCAGCAAGATATTTCAGGAGGAGGTCAGCAATGGCAGCCAACAACTTTTTTTTTTTTCATGACAGGTTTTTGTTATAGTCAGGCATGGACCAGTAATCGCAGCTTCTCGCCTTCCTCTGTAACACTCCTGAAGACAGAAGCCACTTTATAATATATATTTCTGTTCCCCTTTCTTGTTCCGTCTCTGCTTTTTTAAATTCTGTATATATTGTGCATATTAGCTGATTTTTAAAAGCCATCAGGTTCAATATATGACCAGGGGGTTAAATAACAAGATGCAGGAAGCCAGCAGCATCATTCTATATTACCAGTGAAAAGGCAGCTGTAGAATGTACAGGAATTTATCACCATGTTCTGTATCTGCAGTGCGTCCTCTGGAGAGCGCAGACACTGTTTTATGATTTAAAGGCTTCTTCAACCCTTTTATGAAGCTTGTTTGTTGTGCCCTCTGATGAATTCCGACTACTGAATAGACTCAGAAATAAGCTGTCATAGCAATCCTTCCTGTCTATGATCAGTAGACAGTGAGGATTTTCTCACTTCTGGCCTTGCTACAATGCCTGCTCATGCTGTATAATGGAATAGGGACTCCACTACCTGGGAATGTAGTAAAAGATAAATGGTTAAGTTTAGACACTGCTGATTATAATTTCCTGGTTGGAATACAAAGACAAGGCTTAGTAATAATCATAGACTTAGGGACAAAAACTAAAGACAATGCATTGGGCATATTATATTGCTTTTAGAAACTAGTCTGTGGTTTATTTTTATTTCATGGCCTGCAATAAATAATTGGAAACATGTAAAATAACTTTCACCATCTTCTTTGAATGGGATTAGAAAAAAACATAAATACAACCAAAGCAGACAAGGCATAAGGTGGAAAGTCATTGATTGGTCAAAAGATGCAAAATCCCAATCAATGTCAGATTGATATATATTTATATATTGATCAGGACTCTGTACAGTCAGGGATGTAAACATGGCCTCTTCCCCCTCCCTTTTCCACTCAGAAGGAGACCGTTTGAAGGCAAACAGCCTTTGATGTTCTCTTTTCTTAGAAAGTCACCAAACCTCTTTGATACTGGTGTCATGTACACTCTGCACAACATTTTTATTAGTAATATAAAGATTTTTAATATACACTACAAAATCTAAAAATCTTTTAACATGCATTGATGTAATCAAAAATAAAAATGTTGATCTAAGACCTATTTGTATTGTCTTACAACCAATGAGATTGCCAATTTCATTCAATAACTGTAATATTCCTGTGCAGGATTAAGCAGTTTGTTGATTGCTAGAATTCAGCATGGACTGTACTTATTTCTGAGACTTTTGATCAATGTCTTCCATTCAAAGGGCAGAATCCTATGAAGACCCTTAGGAGCCAATCAGCCATTATTTTTATCATGGCTTTGTGATGTATCCTCTTCTGAACATGATTGTGTTTCTGCAGGTAATGAAGGAATGGGAGGAGGCCGAACGTCAAGCAAAGAACCTTCCAAAAGCTGACAAGAAGGCTGTGATCGAGGTAATGAAGTGGCGTACATGAAATCACTAGACTTGTAAAAGGACAGAGATTAAAGGCTAGCCTCTGCCTTGCTGAATATTTTAGCAATAATCACCGATAGGCCTTATGTGGAATTACATTATCTGTGAAAAGACTTGAAGAAAAGAAAAATTAATAGGAAAAGCATTGTAAGTTAATTAAATGCTACTGGTAAATGTTTCATTTGCCATTTATGCTTTAAAACTTCATTTAAATTACCTATATTCATATAATTAATCTGTGGCCCTGTCTGTGTCTGTCTGTCACTTGCAACTCCTATTTAATGTACAGCACTGCGTAATATGTTGGCACTATATAAATCTCGTTTAATAATTATAATAATATAAAAGAAAAAGGGATACGAAGGCACACGTCTAAATTTCTTAAAATCAATAGGCTTTATTTCTCATTTTACATTTACAAAATAATAAAACAAAATGATTTTGATGGTATAAAAGGGAGCAAAAAAGAAAAGTTTAAGGGTATATAGCCATTTAAAAAAAAAGCGAGGTTCTGTGGAGTTTTGACCAGAGAAAGAGAGCATTCAAAGGTAAAACAGTTTCTGCACTTTTGGCTCTTTGAAAACCTAGAACAGTTGGCAAATCTTGTGTCATGTACTTTATTTTATCTGTATATAAAATTAGGATTTTATCTTTTTATAAATAATATAAACATATATAAAAAAAGAGAAATGTAAAAACCTAAGAATTATCTTCAAAGCCAAAAAGTGGGGAGGGTAATTTTTATTGGTACATCAAATATACAGCAAAAAGGCACCTTAAGTAATTTAGATATAAAATGCTACAGAATAAACCACTCACAGTATGTTGCTAACCCACATTTCACAAAGAGTATATATACATTAGACATAATATGTGCAATCACTTGTCCTAATCAACACTTATAATGACCACCCATCGGCCCTAATTTTCAGAAAAGAAAAATTAATAGGAAAAGCATTGTAAGTTAATTAAATGCTACTGGTAAATGTTTCATTTGCCATTTATGCTTTAAAACTTCATTTAAATTACCTATATTCATATAATTAATCTGTGGCCCTGTCTGTGTCTGTCTGTCACTTGCAACTCCTATTTAATGTACAGCACTGCGTAATATGTTGGCACTATATAAATCTCGTTTAATAATTATAATAATATAAAAGAAAAAGGGATACGAAGGCACACGTCTAAATTTCTTAAAATCAATAGGCTTTATTTCTCATTTTACATTTACAAAATAATAAAACAAAATGATTTTGATGGTATAAAAGGGAGCAAAAAAGAAAAGTTTAAGGGTATATAGCCATTTAAAAAAAAAGCGAGGTTCTGTGGAGTTTTGACCAGAGAAAGAGAGCATTCAAAGGTAAAACAGTTTCTGCACTTTTGGCTCTTTGAAAACCTAGAACAGTTGGCAAATCTTGTGTCATGTACTTTATTTTATCTGTATATAAAATTAGGATTTTATCTTTTTATAAATAATATAAACATATATAAAAAAAGAGAAATGTAAAAACCTAAGAATTATCTTCAAAGCCAAAAAGTGGGGAGGGTAATTTTTATTGGTACATCAAATATACAGCAAAAAGGCACCTTAAGTAATTTAGATATAAAATGCTACAGAATAAACCACTCACAGTATGTTGCTAACCCACATTTCACAAAGAGTATATATACATTAGACATAATATGTGCAATCACTTGTCCTAATCAACACTTATAATGACCACCCATCGGCCCTAATTTTCCTAAAGCTCTCCAAGACGTGAAAAAAACTTGATAGAGGATAATAATGATCATTATAATTCACCAATCAATAATCACCTGAAATGAAAGAAGTAAAAAAAACATGTTTGCATCCAAATGTATAGATAATAGATATTGCCTTAGCAATGTGCATTAACTTGATGGACGTCATTCATTTAGGACTTGATTCACCAGGTGTAATCCCCCCAGGGCAAAAGTAATAGGATTTTGCATACAATTATACTTGAAAAATGTGATGTAGTCCCCAAAAATAAAAACTCTTCTTCCCTAGAATAAGGATTTTCACCAATAAATCAACCAATGATACCTACTTGTTAAAAGCAACTTCTACAAAGTTTAATGATCACTACTAATCATATGTTTGTAGTTCTATTGTCTAACATTTAACAAAGAAGTCATTTCCTGGTGGAATTCAGTATTCCAATACAATGTGTGGGGAAAATTCCCACTAATTTTTTCCCAGGAAAAAGGGGTCAGAAGAGCAAAGCCAGCAATGGTAGGGAAGGGTAAACATTTTGGTTGCGGTTTGTTTTTCTGAATATAGAATGTGTTAATTAGGGAAAACTTGCTGGATACCCCCATACCCTGCTTATACCTGCCAATGATGCCGATTGCGGGTCATCTGGAGGGGACCTTAATATTTTTTCTTTTAATATAAAACTCATCCAGATGATCTTGGTAATAGAAAACATTAAACGTTAAAATAAAAACATATAAAGTAAAATAAGGTGAACAGACAAATATGACGCAGAAGTCTATTGAAAAACACTCAATGGTGACAAGGTCTCGCTGTACCTTACAGCCTCTCATCAACCTCGGTAATGACATACAGAGACAACAGGCTCTCCACAATCAGCCAGCTCACAGGTTTGTGAATGGGACGGATACGAATTAAGCTGATTGATTGCAGCTTTTTGGGTCACTTAATAAACATCTTCATTAGGGCCGTAACCAGGCCTCCCTTCTGATGCGGAGTGCATGTTGCCTGTTTCCATAGTTACTGACAGGGTATCCATGCAGGGTTAATAGGCTGTTGTATTCTGCAGCTTAGCTTCATCTATTTTAATGGGGCGCAATCATTTGTAGAAAACCATAATGATAAATGATGCACTTGTTGATTGCACTAATTGATACATTTAAATAACGTCAGCTGTCTTTTTAAAATGGGCTCACCAGCTTGTTAAAAAACAACATCACTGCAATATATTCTAACATAAATCACATTTCCTATTTATTGATTGAGTGTTTCTCAATGTGGGAATAATCCCTCACAAAGGTTAGAAAGGCTGTTCCAAGAATTATCCTGACATCTCATGAGTATTTGTAGGCCTATAGTATTAGCATATTTGATGGATTACCCCTTTTAAATGTTATAATTCTTCCATGTTGTAGCGCTTCCAGGAAAAGGTTGAATCCTTGGAACAAGAGGCAGCAAATGAAAGACAGAAACTGGTTGAAACTCACATGGTTCGTGTGGAAGCCATTCTGAATGACCGCCGAAGAGTCGCTCTTGAAAATTACATCACTGCACTGCAGGCTGATCCTCCAAGGGTATGTGTTATTCCCAATTTAATATTCCAGCATAAACTATTGAAAAGGCTGCTGGAAGCCAGACACACAAAACCTCAGAGCACTCCAGGAAGAATATAAACATACACATGTAGTAACGCTCCAGCCTTGCAATATGTTCTCCAGACAATGCCTGGTTCATTTGCAGAAGATAGAAGAAAGAACTTGGAACTTGGGTTACCCAAATACAATTTAGGAATTCATTAGGTCACACCTGGCTGGAACTTCTGTCAGCGGAATGCCAGGATGGCTTATCTCAAATAGATAAAATTCCTTAGAATTTATGAGCAGTCAGTGAACTTAAACAAATTTAATCAATTTATTGAAGAAGAGAAGTCAGTTAAACTGGGTCAGAGATTAGCATAATTAAAACATTTTAATGATGTTTGTTTGATGTTTCAGAACATACCTTGCTCTCTAGCTAGATCCCTTGCCTCCTTATCTGCAAACGTCTCTGCTCTTCATTACCGAAAGCATTTTTGCGGCTGCATATTGCTGGAAAAAAAGAAAATTATTTTGTTCTTTAGGTTAATGAAGTAGCCTGGAATTATTGATATAAAGAGACTTTGTGAGCAGCCAGACAAAATGTATAAAATGCATGCTTACATCACTGCTGCAATAAATATGTGTTGCCCAAACCAACCAGCCAGCATGGGTTTCCAGTGTATATGCACTGACAAAATCACACTCCATTGGTAGCAGCATCTAGATTACCTGATATAATTGCTTCATTTTTTCTGCATACCTTATTACTCAATAGGAAGGGACATAGGAATTCAGGAGGTTGGGAAGAGTACAGCTAGGTTTCTGTGCTGTTTGTGTAGCCAGTGCCTTCTGTTTGATTGGTACACTTTGGTAGCTGAATATTCCCCCACCATTCAGGTCATCTTTAAGGTTAAAGATTTAGACATATGTCAGGGATTTTTACTATTTATCTAATTCCCAATTTGTTTTCCTTGCAGCCCCGTCATGTGTTTAACATGCTGAAAAAATATGTTCGAGCTGAGCAGAAAGACCGACAACACACCCTGAAACACTTTGAACATGTCCGCATGGTGGACCCCAAGAAGGCTGCTCAGATCCGATCCCAGGTATAATATTAATTGTCATTGTAATTCTGTAAACCTTTATTTTATTTTATTTTTGTTTTTTCAGGTCAAGTAGCGTTTCTTTTGTATGGGTTATATATACAGTGTTAAATGGAAAGCCTTTTACTTTTTTCTTTAATGGTGGATTAGCAAGTAAGCATACTTTTACAGAGAGCTCCATAGAGAACTCCACCCCACTAATTCCACAGAAGTTACCAGGGATTCCTTTAACTGTGGATGATTGACCCCCTATAGGATGGTGCCTGTAGGGTTCCTTGGCCAACACCACTTGACAGAGCCAGCCAACCAAGGACTTTTTTTTAGCTGTCTGTAAAGGTGACATTCTGG
>NC_092858.1:161303553-161366016 GCF_032062135.1 Pyxicephalus adspersus | reverse complement strand
TGAGAAACACTGGACTAAATAATGGTGAATTTTTCTCCAGACTAAAACTTAAATGGGTTGTCTTGACTTGTTGCAGCTTCCATTGCACACTATGAAAAGTTCACAGTGTTGAGTTGACTTTGTTACAGGTAAGCTACAACTTTTCAAGACTGAAGGAAAGACTGGAGTTCAGCTTTAAATCCTTGATAACAATGAGAAGGTTTGGCGCAAATAAGCTTAAGAATGACCAAAGGGTAAACATGGTGTCCAAAGTGCAGTAACTCATATTAGCCAATTAGATTTGATTTTTTCAGAGTCAGATCTTTGAAATATGAATTCTCATATGACTTTTATGGGAAGTTGCACACTGATGCTTGTCTTGCTGAGAAAGGCGCATTGCCTGCAGCACAGGAATAGGTGTTGGTGAGATACAAGACATATTTTATTCAGGTCTGTCTGGTCTCTAGAAGAGTTAATGCAGAAGCTGCACATAGTAGATCATTGTGCCTCTAATGTGCTATTGATCTATTGCTGACAGATTTATGCATCTGGAAACAGATGACTACTACTGACATGATTGAAAAAAATGGCCTCTGCTGGTATATTTTGGTTCAGAGTCAATTTGTAGATTTAATACAAATGCTGCAAGACTGCTGATCCAGTCCACAATGTTAATCTGAGCATCTTGTGGTCTATTAGTATTCAGACATTGCTACAGACCATTTTCTGTTAATCCATTAAGTGTAATAGCAGATGAGAAATTTTTCGAAGATACGGAGTGTCTGTTCTCCATGAAGATTGTACAGAGATAGCTCTGCTGTAGAATTGCAGCAATGGCTGCTTCACGTCATTTGGACCTGTCGGCCAGCTGTGCTGCCGCACTTTCTGGCCAAGATCATAATTCGTGCCTAATGTTGCAAGAATAGTCATTTCTGCAGCTTCTCAGACCCCACTGCCGAATCATAGCCTCCTGCTAGGAGTATTCACTTACTGTAAATGGCTTTCTGGACTCTGCAGTGGGGAGTGTTCATGAACATTATAGCAGTGTCTGATTTTGGTTTATTTTGTTTTACTCATTTGTAGTTTTCTGCAGCAATTTGCTGAGAACATTGTCCCATTCACATCAGTCCCCTGATGTATGTAGGAAACTATATTCTGTTGACACAGAGGCAGACAGAGGCAGCTAAATTGAAAAAAATGCAGTTAAAGGTCCACCAATATAAGCACTATTAAAATGGAACCTGCATTGTATAGTTCAGCTTAACCTTCCTGTAAGGTATAAAGTAGATCTACAAGCAAATACTTTTGTTTATTGGATATAAAGATTATTTAAAACCTCTGTTGATTAATATTTTTTATTTGAACATTAAACACTTTAAGAAGTTGCCATAGATTTCCTAGGACACGTACAAATCTGACTGTACGTATCTGTGTAGCTTGTGTTTGGGTGTCGACTTGTAGTTTTCTGCTGGTTGAAATATCTTACAGGGATTTTTTCTTTATTGATGGCCTGAGTTGTGCAGCATCAGCATAACAATGGTTTAGAGAGAATCGATGGCATTTCTGAAATTTAGGAGTGCTGTCAGCAGAGTTGTACTATTTAAAATACTCGTAGGAAGCTTCCTTTGTTTTCAATGAGTATTAAACATGTCACATTTCTTGTAGGTGATGACACACCTCCGTGTGATTAATGAGAGGATGAATCAGAGCTTTTCTCTCCTGTACAAAGTCCCTGCTGTGGCTGAGGAGATCCAGGATGAAGTTGGTAAGTGAGCTGCTTGGTGGGTATAAAAGTGCCTAATGTTATGCCAACTAATTCTAGTTGAATGTTAAAAAATAAAAAGGGAAAAGATACAGATTGGCATTTAGAAATAACGATGATTTTCTTTCAAAAATGTTGTTTGATGTTAAACCTTATCCTTTATTCTTTAAAACCATTCCAAATCATTACCAGGACAACCTAGGGTGGGTTTATGAGCAGGGGGTCCAGCCAAAACCTTTACTGTTCCTGTAGTACTCTAGGGGATAGTACAGTTGGTCAGAGTTGTGTGCCTGCATGTCTTTTCACAAGGAACGATATATTGTAGGCAGTTTTCTGTCTGACGAAGCTACATCAATACGACTAATGCAAATGAGACCGGTTCTCGCTTTACTGCATTTCTTTTCAATGTCAATTGAAGGGATAGGGGTAAGTGTGTGGTGAGATAGGGGGGTAAGGAACTTGTTACCTTGCCTATAGTCCCATTTTGCTTTCATTTCTGTTTTATGGTGATCTTTTAAAAAATAATGCTGTATGTAAGGCCTGATAGTTGCATGGTAGTTGTTACACTGACTTTTGGGGCTGCATATCTTTTCTTGAATACCTTTTCTTGCAACCAGTGTAAATGAAAAATACTTTACCACTATATTCTTCCAATGAAAACCCATTGCTCCTTCCTTCCCTGGCATTAGATTGACTCAAGTTGGCGACCCAAAGGAGGAATGGTATTACTCCTATGGTCTTCTAGAACAGAGCGTGTGTCATGGAAGGAGGTCGTATGCCCATCCATACCCAAAACGAGAGGTATTGGGACAACCTCAGAGAAGGAAGGTGTGGTGAAGGGGAGCTCTGTTAAGATGAAAATAGGGAAAGGGGGACCTCTGTCAGGGTCCTTGGAACTTTGCTTTACATGGGCAGAATAACAATGTCTCTATAAACAGAATTATTCCACTTTTTATGACTGACACCATTGGGATTTGGATCAGGAAATGTTGTTTCCTCTCTGTGAAAACTGACCAAACAATAGCGCACCCTTCTCACACTTAACTACTCTCCTCCCTAGCCAACTGTCACCATAATTTTACCCTTCTCCCCCTCTCATCAGTTAATCCCAAATTTGTGACCTCAACTTCTATAACCCAACAATTAACCCCAAACTGTCACTTAACATTATTATTATTTTTTTATATAACTGTCCTGCAATGTGTGTCCAATCCTCACATTGCCTTTGCCAAATTCTCACAACACTACGATATTGGCACCAAAACAAAGCTTTTTGGAGCAGAATCATCTACGCGACTCCTTGGCTGAAAGTAGTAGTTTATGGGAAAATTCTTCATTTACTCTGCAGTTTTCAAAAACTTTTTTAATGTATGAAATGAGACAACCTTGTAGCTTTCTGCCTCCTCTCCCATTTACATATAACCTATAAATCAGACAAGGACAGTGGGATGAAGTAATTGATGGCTAATGGGCTCTTTGTGCCAACATCCAAGAGATGCCTGAGCTTGCCAACTTGTAGGAGTATGCATTTGACCCATTGCTTGTGTTGTGTGTAATTATATACATGATTGTGGCCATTACATCATTCTGCATAGCATAGATTTTATAATTGGGGAGTTTTACTGAAAGAGATGGACTACAGTTTGAAGCCATTTTGATGTGATAGAACTCTGTGCATCTATTCTGATACTATCAAACTCTGTGCCCCTGTAATATTGTAAATGGGTTCTTCCGTTATACTTTTAAAGTACTTAGTATGAGTGGAACCGAAAAAAAAACTGCATTAGATATAAAGTGCGGGCAATTAGCGTCTGCCCCCACTGAAGGTATGCAGTGCGTTACTGTGCCGCTGTTCACATACATTAGCCTTTGTTACCCATAGAGGAACTAGGGTTGGGTTATCACTTGCAGCACATAGACAGTTGCACAGTAACACACTGCCTGCCTTCAGGTGCCTACCCTTTATAACTTTATATTTTTTCTTATTTTGGTAATGTTTGGGCAGGCACTTAGGCATTTTTCAGTCCTTCCACTCTGCCGAAATGCCAGTCTTTTCCATCAAGCTCCCATGCTTCCCAGTAGTACTGAAGCTTGCCTATTCCCTTCATTTCTCATACATCCCTATTGGCCTATCGTTATAATAAGCTGTCTCACTGGCTAATAAGAATGTGAGGGAGTTGGAATGAGTCTGGCATGCTTTAATCTTACAAAGAAAATGTAGGATACTTCTCTAAAGGGAAATCTCTTGTCTTGCCTCCACCAGGGTACAGGTGCAGGATTAGCTAGATCCGCTGAAAACAAAATGGCAAAGATCTGTATTTCTCAAATATTTTTTGCATCAAATAACAATCACCTTAGGAAGGCATCCTATGCCTCTTCAAATTGATCATTCTTCTTTCCACAACACATCGCCTTTATTGACAGATAGATGAATGTGTTGTTCCTTCGGCATGTAAACAACATTAAGAATCTTGCATTCTTCCTGATGGGGTGCCGCCGTATGTTATAAAACAGAGCATCCACAAGCAATATTGATTTCAACTGGAAATGCCCTTAAAGCATTTCTTTAAATAAATACATGAAAATACTTCTTGACATGTTTTGTTTAGAGACCGACTTCCACCATCATATTGTGCTTTAAATTCCATTATGCATATGATGTAACCGATGGTTTTATTGCTTTTTGTATCCCACGCTAGCCCAGAGCAAAGTTCTGTGTTAATTGTCCCTCGCTCAATCACCAGCACATTTTTCCCCTCCGGCTTCCATACACAAAGCCCATGTACTTGTTATAGAACGAAGCAAAATGTCAGCCCTGCATTGTGGTTGTAGCACCCTTATCACATATCCCGTCTCATTTATTTGTGTACATTCAGATGTGATTATGGCTCTTGCTGTCTGTTGTCTCATTTTCCTCTTACCAGAGGTTTTTGGCTCATTAAGAGCTTCTCTCTCTGCCCGTTCTCTGTGGGATCCCGCTGATAGAAAATTTACTTAGCAGAGCAGATCTGCACTTGCAGCCTCCTTGGGTTAGTCATTAATGTACAGCAGTTCTGTGAAATTAGCCGTTTTATTTTTATAGTTGTACCCCAGATAATGTCAAGTTGTTTTAAGGAATTCATTTCTTCAGCTGAAGTAGAATTTAGCATTAAAGGGGGGTTGTCACTCTGAATCATTACTAGAACAGCCAGTTGTTGTATACATTCACTGTCACACTTCCAAGGAGATCATTCTTTAAGCTAAGCTGTACACTAGGCAAATATTCTCAATCTATCAGGGGATCAATTAAACCAAGCAGTCAAATCGATAGAAAAGTGCATTTAGAAACGATATTTGAAAAATGCATCAATCAGACATTTGTTGCCCAGTGGTTGTCTTTGATATGGAACAAAATCAATTTGTGTTACAATATTTTAATCAGATATTATGGAAAAACTCTAATCAATCATCGATCAGATAAATGGTACTTTGAATACTTGTAGTCAATTACAGGTATTGATTTAATTGATTGTTATCTTTATATCCTCCATAATATGAAGAAACCACATAATGTATGCATAGCATGATTAAAAAAAGTGCAAAAGTTTGGTTTTGGAGCAGAATAGCTTGTGAGAGGTGTCAGGTATGTGCTAGGTGTGATCTTTATACCTGTCAGCAGATCTTATTTGTCAAGTGAAAATCACTTTATTAGGTTGCCCGCTGCTTTTCAAATAATATTAGCAACCCCTCTTTTCCCTGTACTTCACCAATTCAAATAGATATATGAAGCCATTGTTCCACTGGCATTTCAAAAGCATTGCATTCTTTCTTATAGGGCGCCGCTCCATCAAGAGAAAGTTGTTCAGCATCATACTTGTTTATTGATGCTTACTTTTTGGGAGAGATGTGGAAGCTTCCATTGTTGACCCTCTTCTTCAAATGACTGTAAAGTCATTTACTTGGAAAAAGCATGCAGCTAAAAAAAATCAGATATCCTAATCTGTATCCTCTTATTCTGTATTGGTTTTATAGTTGAAGCCCACTGACTGCCAAAAAACTAAAAAAGCTCAGCATTAATAGCACCCATACTTTTGTGATGACAGGTTTTCTTTGATGTTTTAAGCTTGTGCTGAAAAGCCCATTTATACTATTAACTGCCTAGCTCTTTGGATTTGCTCGTGTCTCATCTTTAAGTATTTCTGAACCCAGAAACAAAGGTGTAATATATTGGAGTGTACCAATTCAATGATGTGGTGACTCTTTTCTTTTGAAGGTTAAGTATACTTTTTAAGTACAGAAATATACCTATGGCTTCATGTTCTCTTCACTGCTTCTCAACTCTGAGACATCTTTAAAGTTGAACAGCTTTTATCAGTGCATAGGACAGTGTTCCGACCTGTTCGTCATAGTTTTGTCAGTGAAGGGGCGCCTTTGTGAGAAATCAAAAGGAAACGGCACTGCTTTTTAATTAAAATACATAGGAGAAAAGGAAAAAAACTCTGTTTTGTCTGTAGTACAGAGAGACATTTATTATTAACACAAAGCAGCTTGGTAATACAGGATCTTAATGACATTTGATTGAGTAGCCTATACGATTGACCATGACTTTATTTGGGTTGCTCAATCAAATCTGAAAATTGACCTTATAATGTAATAACTCTCTTACATAAGAATCATGGTCAACTACTTTTCCCAGACGCAGAGGTCTGCAATGACTGATTTTGCAGAACCATGTTTCATGACACAACCCATTGACCATGAATTTCAATGCAATTGATTAAAAGCATTTGAAATTTGAGTTCAGAATCAAAAGAACCTTGATCGGTCTAGTTGGGCATTTCTGTTTATCGTAAGAGGTTTTTTGAGACCTCTCAATTGATTTCTGTGTTGAGCATGCACATATTTCATCATTAGTGAAGATATTGATCTGATGAAAATCTAGAGGTCTTTTAGCATGGCGTTTTAATAGGTTACAAATATTCAATACTGACCAGAAAGCAGTGGTTTGCCAATAATTGGGATAAGCCTGATCTCACTATGTTGTATTAGGTATTTGAGGCTGTTTATGATCAATGATAAATATGATTTAATGTGATTTAATGAGAAGGTTTAAGTTCACCATAATAAAAGTATAGTTTATGATTGTGAAGTATCCAAAGGTCCTATTACTGTTAGACCCATCCTAAATGATTCCTAGAATGTACACACTCGTCACTCACGCGTCATCACCCGATACATGACCAGCATACAGGAACTTTTTGCCTTTGGAAAGTTTTATCGATACAGTTTTCATAATGCTGCAACAAGTTATTAAGAGGGCTTTTTTTTTACCATAACCTAATACAGGTTTTATTTTTATACATTCTCCTCCTATACAAAGCTGAGTTGCCAATGGGAATTATATTGTTAGATTAACACTGTTCGGACAGCTGTCGTCTGACCCATCCTGACCACTACACCATGACGAGCACACATAAATTAAAATAAACTTTCCTATATGCATACATTTTCCCTACAAAAGTTGGAGTATACCTACTCATATGAGAATGCATACCAATACTAATGCAAGAACAAATGACAGTTCAACAAGTACATGGAATATAATGCAGATTTCATACGATTTACCGCTATGCTTAAAAAGATGTTATAGGCAGGAATCATCATAAAAGTTAGAGTCCAAAAAGTGAAACTGTATTATATGTACAATACTTCAGATAAAAGCTGGACCATACCTACTCAAATGAGAGTGTATATCATTACCAATGCAACAACACATGACAGCTTAACCCTCACCATATATGAACACACTATAGTTTTTACATGTTTATCAGTAAGGTATAAGTGGGTGCTCCAAACAATAAACATCAATAAGCACGGTCAGCTTGTTCAACCAACCATTTCCGTTCATATCGAGCAGAAGTTATTTCACTATGTTATCTGTGATCAAGTGTTAACAAATTCAAAGTTTCCCAATCCCCTGAAGAAGCCCGGTAGGGTGAAACGCGTCGGAAATTAAAAGATGTATAACTATAACATACTGTAGGAACCAATTAGCACTATTAGACAGTACTGTCTAGATTTGAAGAAAAAGACCCCTCCCCACTGTATGAATGTAACACACTTGGAGGAGGTCCCACAAGTGGTTTAACATAAGATTGTATAATCCCAATATACCGTGTTTCCCCGAAAATAAGACACTGTCTTATATTTTTTTTGGCCTTATTTTCGGGGTAGGTCTTAAAAATAAAAAAAAAAAACTTACCTTTCGGAAGACGCAAGCCCGAGTTCTGGCTTCTGACAGGCGGAGTGCATGTAGTATCACTCCGCCTGTGACAGGAGCCGGAACTAGAAAGAAAGCATCGGCTTGTGCGGCTCCGGAGTGTGCACTGCTTTCTTTCAGGGTCCCGCTGCCTTCACAGGGAAAGAACACGACTCGGTGAGTACTGTTCTCCGGTTTTTAATTTATGTATGCTTTTCTTTTCTTTTTCTCCTCTGACCTGCTGTATGTAGTTAAGGGGGATCTTGAGCAGGGGTGGGCTGGCTGTTACGGACCCCCGCGTGCGGGGGGGGGAAGGGGGGGCGAGCGCTAGGGCTTGCGTGCGGATTATTAAGCTTTAGATTAGGATTTTAAATTTTAGATGAGGGTATTAAGCTTTAGATTTTTTAGGCTGAATTACAGTTTTAGGTGGGTTTTTTTTCTGAACTGGACAGATTTACACTAGGTCTTATTTTCGGGGTAGGTCTTATATTAGGGCAGGTTTAGAAAATAGTGCTAGGTCTTACTTTCGGGGTAGGTCTTATATTAGGGCAGGTTTAGAAAATAGTGCTAGGTCTTACTTTCGGGGTAGGTCTTATTTTCGGGGAAACACGGTACCCACTGTATTATATAACTTTTGTATACTTTTAATATATAGAGCCAAAAAAACCTCTTTTTGTTGTATTCTTTATACACAAACAAACCTATTCTTTGTTAGATTGACACTTTAAAAGCTTCACTTTTTCACACTTAGGAACATTTTTCATTTGCTTGGTATTGTCCTAGGCTGTTACATTTTTTTACTGTGTTGAAAAAGAAAAAAAAAAAAAGGATTTGGGACAATAACACAAGGACAAGCAGGTAAATATTTTCTTAGTAAAATTAACAAGGTATACAGTATGGGCAATTGAGAATTGAATAAAGTGTGACAAATAAGTCAAAGAGATGAGAAAGTCCCACAAGGCTTCTATAGATCTTCAGCAGATAACATCATTCTTTATGTCAAAGATCAAGAAGAAAGAAATATATTGAAGTAGGGGAATGAAGGAGATAACCAGCAAGAAAAAGAAGACAATGAACAGGAGGGCAAGATGGGTAAATATGCATAAATGTACCACCAGGAATCTGAAATTGTACACTAATTTCCATAGTAGGAAACATGGGTAAAAAATGTATGGAGAGTTAGTGATGTCATATGGACCATAGGGGAATGGCAGGCCCAAATGGTCTCCCTAAAAAGATGATGTTTCATATTTTTATACTATTCTGATTAGTATAACACCAAGCACAACTACAGCATATAATCACAATATTACATTTTCTAAAATAAGTTATCCTTTATTTTCAGATGAACTTTTCCAGAAAGAGCAGAACTATTCCGATGATGTTTTGTCCAACATGGTCAGTGAGCCCAGGATCAGTTATGGCAATGATGCCCTCATGCCTTCTCTCACTGAAACCAAGACTACAGTAGAGCTTCTTCCAGTAGACGGAGAGTTCAATGTTGATGATCTGCAGCCATGGCATCCATTTGGTGTAGACCCTGTTCCTGCAAACACCGAGAATGAAGGTAAGATGAGGCCAAAAAGGGATTGTTGTTCTAAATGTGCATGTTTGTCAGATTTGTTTGAGTTTGAAAGATCGCTGCACGTTACAAAATTCCTTCTATTGTTATGCTGCAAATGCCCTGCATGGTTATTACTATGGGAACATTCTACTGAAATTGACATTTAACTGACCCTTCTTGCCTCAGATTGATTTTGTAGATTTAGTTCATGATTTTTTTAAAAGAGGTTTTCTAGGAAAAAAAAAAAAACTGTGTACTCAACACTATGGTTATTACGTTGTCTGCAGCCTTTAACACGATCCTTTCTTTAGAATAGCCAGGGAACCTGTAAAATCTAAGCCCTTATTTAAAATCAACCATGTCAAGACAGACTGTCATAGCAGCTAAGTTCTGGGAATATATTTAGTGGCAACCCACTGATGTGAATGATTTCTCATAAGGGCCCAGACATCTCACAGACTTCAGTGCTTTCCTGGATAAACTCTTTATGTAGAAATTGTATAGAAGTACAGCAAGTGTACATGTACATAGTTTATATTTAAGGCATTCATGTCCGATTGTGGTTATTTTGACTTTTTGAGTTTAAGCAGAGGTTAGCTGTTGTTTCAATAAATATTTTTGAGAGGTATGAGTGTCTTTTACCCCCAAATAAATAATACTTATATGGATTTATTACCTTTCGCAGACTTAAAGAGAAACTAAAATTAGTATTCTTGTAAGGGTCACCATAGCAAATAGATGGTTAAAATATGGGACTCTGATTTCTGACAAGTCTGCAGAATCCCAGGGCTGTCACCCTATATATAACACTACCTAGAGCTGTGGTTTACTCCATGGTGTTGATTCCCAGGTTAAGAAGCCATGATCAGCCCTGAAACCTGCATTTAAAAAAACAAAGTCAAACAAAAATGTGTAAAATAACAATAATACTGGTAAATTACAGGCAAGTACTTGGTGTCTTAAAATGGTTTTTTTTTTTCTTTTCATGGGTAAAGCCTGGATTCCATGCTAGTGCAGTACACAGGTCCTTATCTGCCCAAGTCAGCAATCATTTGTCCTGGTGTTTAGCATTAACTCCACCATTTAACAATCCAAATTGTTATTATGGTCTTCTTGATATTCTGTCAGGACAATGTCTGCATGGAGTTTGCAGGTTCTCCCGTGTTTGTGTGGGTTTCCTCAGGGTACACCGGTTTCCTCCCACATTCCAAAAACGTGCAGTTAAGTTAAATGGCTACCCCCCCAAAATTGACCTTAGATTGTATTAAAGACATATGACTATGGTAGAGACGTTAGATTGTCATCCCCCACAGTTAGTGTCATGACTATAGACTTTGTGTACAGTGCTGCCTAATATGATGGCGCTATATAAATACTGTGTAATAATAAAAATAATATTCTGCCCCGTCAGGTTCTTCAGTGCAGTAAACATTCTGAATGTATTAGCATGTTCCTTTCATAAACTACATGAACAGTTTAAACTGATAAGTGTCCAAGTCTGACAGTGACCTAGCAAAGTTTCCAACTTGGCAAATAAAATATTGAATTTTTTGCCCATATTTTATGGATACATATTTGAGTGGTCATCAGAACCCTTTTTTACAAAAAAAGTTTTTACCATGTATTGGCATTGAATCACTACTTTATTTGAATAAAACAATGCAGCCATATGGTTGTAAGGTATTCCATGTAGATAAAATGTCCCAGTACCAGCCTGTGCACCTCTTCCTTCTGTCTTGTCTGTCTGGCAAATTAACCCAAGTGAGATGTAAACTTCTGTCCTGTTATTTTTCGTCTGTCATTCCGATCCTTTGAGCCAATAATGTATTGCTATTTTTGTTTATTTGCTTGTTCTTTTGTTTTATTTTTTATTGTTTTGCTGCACGTGCCCAGTTGAACCAGTTGATGCTCGCCCCGCTGCAGATAGAGGACTCACCACACGGCCAGGTATATAACTTGCTTTGCACTTCACCGTCACACCTTAGCATGTTAAAAAAATTTGCATGAAGTTTTTTGACTTTGCTAAATTTGTGCTGACTTGTTGTGCCATTATCGTAAGTTTTCTAAACTCCCTTTGTTTTGTCTTTTTGCATGTTGTGTATAAAGAATTTACCATTATACATGCATAGGATGACTATATTATCATTCATTTTAATGTTAATGCGTTCTCAGTATGATATTTTTACAAGCATTATGGAATTTTTTTTTATCATATAGATCATGTCATTCTTCAAGATTTCATATATCAAAGTGAGACGTTCCATTTTCTTTATATTTCTTATGTCAGGACTTAATACTCCCAAGTCATTCCTGTGCTCATGTTCTTTTCTGAAGGTTTCGGTTCTCTCTGTTCTGTCTCTACAAGGTCTTCTTTTTATCAAGACTTTTATTTTCCCAAACTAACTTTCACAGGGATTTCCCCCTTCTACCTTCTTTCAAGATTTTACTATTTTCCGCTTCAACCCATACACCAAGGTCTAAACTCCAATCATTGCCACACCACTCCGATTAGGTCCTTGCATGAGAAAAAATGTAAAGTAACTCACCTTGCATTCCAGTTTCCAGCTAACTCCATTTGATGAAGGTAACAATACGGTACCTTCTCCTGAATCACTCTTGCTTGAGTAATTTCTCCCATAAATATAGCTTCTGAACATTCCCAGTATCCAGGGGAAAGGTCCAGTTTTACCATCATCACCTACAGGTAGAGGCCTTCCATGTGTATCTCCTTCCTATGGCACCTTCCCATGACTTATTCTTTCTACACAGCCAACTTTATTAGATTGTTAGCAATCCACACAGTTTTAAAAGTTTGTGCTTTTTCTTATACAGAGATTGGTTAGCCTTTTCCCTACCTCTTTCCCAACTCCCATATTAGAAACTTCTGCTTTACTTACTAAAGATTAATCCAATTACATTTTCAATTAGTTCACAAAGCAAAACACCATACATTAGATGTTGTGCAGTTTTCTCGCTTTTTCACAACCTCGATCTGAGGTTTTTTCTTTAATTTGGAGAGAAAAGAAGACACATAACCATCACTGGTCGTTTTATAATGGTCTGCACAGGACAGTGCCTAAATGTGAACAGAAGAAGCATATCATATGCTGTGTTACATGTGTTTACAGTCCAGGTCACACTGCATAGCATAAAATACAAGTCTGAGCCCTTGTCCTCCTAACTGAGGAACAACAAGACTGCAATCACACTTGAGAACAACTTAAATTCACTGTACACTAAGGGCTGGCTTTGCAGTAACTCGTCCAGGTTAAACAGTCTCTATTCTAGTTGTATGCACCACATAGGACACAGCCACACAACGCACCAGACTACTGATGCATTTGTATTCTTCTAACATCACTTCACCCAAAGTCTTATAAAATGTCAATCAAGTCACTTAAATGTGTTTTGTTTTAGAACCTTTATAGCAATCTGAAAATTAAAATTAAGATCACATGGCATATGCTCATTGTTTTGTGAAAATGGTGTTTTGATGATGTAGTCTGCCATCCATCTGTGAGGAGTACAGAGGCATACAGAAGCTTTTTATGTTACTTCTTGTGTTTTTCCAAAAAGCAATTTGGATTCTCTTTGACTGTTTATTATTTTATGTGAAAGTAGCATTGTCCTAGCCCACATACAGTGTTCTCGAAAACCATTCAGCATTGAAAGCTTGTGAAGTGTCTTCAATGTCATCTTTAGACAACCTGACTCATTGAAAGAATTCAATCCATTTTATAGTACATTCATGGCTGCCTTTATTGCAAATTGTTTATTGCAGTGTTTTATTTTCTTATTAAAATGTATAAAATTGTTCTTTATAGAGAGCTAGCTCAGATTTTATTGTTTTGTATGCTTACCTAAAGATAGAGGGCCAAGTTCTATTCCCAATAGGAGAATAGACAGGCAAAACAGGACATTTTCCTTCCACGTTTCCTGATTTATTTTGTTCAGAGTGCATATATTGCACATAACTTATGACTACAATGTAGTCACTTATGTTTGTACATTAGCCCTGTTTATTTTTGTTTTTTTAAATGTCAAAAGCATATATCCAAAGCTACCACTTCATTTGTAGTAATAGATATACTGGCAAGAAATTTAGGGGATGTAAAAGAAGTCATCAGTAGAGAAAAAGAATAAAAAAAACTTTGAATTACCCCCATTTCCATGGAACCAAAAGCAAATTCAGGAGAGAAGCAGCTATTTCCAGGTGAAACCTACAGGTCCCTGCATTCCCACACCTCCATGCAAACCCTGCAGTGATGCTACAGTACACTCCTATACACAAAAAACTAAAACCTGTTCTGTCTGCAGGTCCCAATTGGACATAAATGGCAAAATAAAGTTAACAGAGGTTTTAACAATTTGATACTCTATCCAAAATGGTAAAATAAAAAGCTATACAAGTTCTATTGGCAAATCTATTATTTTACTTTTGTTTAAATAATATTCTCCCCTAATTTAGAATACATGCAATCCTAATGCCAGAATATACTCCAATGAATTCAATCTTCACAGTAATCCCCAACTACATGTACATAGAGATTTGTAAGTTAGTATCTGGTGGAAGATTTGTATTTTATTTCAGTGTCTCAGCTTCTTTGATTAAAACCCGAGGCTGAGAATTGTGAATAGTAAAGCACATTCACTGTTTAGCAGTGTCAAGCTGGATGCAGAGCCAACAATTATGGCTGAACCATTAGGTGACTTCTGTATATTTTTCTTAATAGTTTACATAAAGCAGAGTAAACGGAGAGAAAGATATATGCAGATTTTAATGGCCGATTTTGTTGGGTTTTTGACATTCCATCCTGAGGCTTTCTATTCAAGTAAACACAAAAACACTGCACTGTTCCAGTACGGACAACAGTAGCCTAGCTGGGCCTGCCAGGTTCATGGTTCAATTCTTCCTGTCAATGGAGGGACACTAGAGCAGACTTGTTTTGACAACTAATATTCTGACTCCAAGAAAGAAAACGCATCAGATTTGCAGAAAAGCTGTTTTCTGTTAAGCCTAATGTGCTTAGCAGTGCAATGCAGATCATCCATGGATTGTTTATGCATGTGATCATGGGATTTCTTTCGCCTAACACCCCTCCTCACCTCATGTTGTAGGAATGTATCTATCTATCTCTGTCTGTCTGTCTGTCTGTCTGTCTCTCTCTCTCTCTCTCTCGTCTCTATTTTATTTATTTACTAAGTACAAGACTAAATCTACTTCAACTCTAAAGCTCTTCCCAAGAAAGCAGGCAGACAGGTGTAAAGGACTACTCGCCAGCATTGCCTGTGGTCTTCCTGCAGGTGATCTTTTCCCAGTGCTCAGTTCTTTTCTTCCAATGCCCCGTTTTTCACTGTGTCTCTGTGTGGAGGTGGACATCAGGGTATATACAGGTCTTTGCTTCCCCAAATTATAGCCTCCAGCCAAGAGAACAATAGGTAGCACTATAGGCACATTATCAACTTTCACTCTAAACCCCATAAGATTAGCAGATCTAAAAGAGCATTTTTCGTCTATTTCAGCTGTGTTTCAATGCCATAAACACAGGAGAGCACTGATATTATTTTAAAAGAATTTCAAGCATATGGTACATTTCTTCAGCACAAACACAGTTCACTAAAACATTTTTTTATGTGATGTCACAGGTCCTTCCTCTGCTCTGCATTGGTCTAGATAAGCCCAGGTCAATGTGATGCCCCAAGGGCTGTATACTTAAAAGTGTGGCCTCACTGGAAGTTGGTAGCTTGATGATGGATATCATTTTACCAAAAAGTTCTTGATCTTAGAAAATGGAAAATTGGAATGTTTTCACTTTGACTCCTGCTCACTCCAAAAGATTTGCAAGTACTTTTTACAAGTGAGAAATAACAGATTCATGCCCCCTTTATAGAAAGAGTTCTCTACTCTTAAAAATAGTGAACTGCCATCCACAGAAACAGGTTCCTGATACTACTAATATTTGTATAAAATTGAATATATCAGAAAGAAAGTTGGTCCAGAGAGTTTTTGAATTACATTTGGATATCATTATTCATAAGAATTTTGTCTTCCACGTGATCATTTGGAGGTTCAGGATTTTCTTTTTACACATATTTTTGCACCTTGTAGTAATGGTGAATTTTCATTTTGGTTTTCTTTTAGGATCAGGGCTTACCAACATTAAAACCGAAGAGATCTCAGAAGTAAAAATGGATGCTGGATATGAAGTGCATCACCAGAAATTGGTAAGCCTCCAATCATGGTCCCTTTGTAGACAATGTAGCTGACCCACTACCATAGTCACATATACTGAAGGCTTTCTTCCTTATCTTGGCCTTCCTTATCTTAGGAATCTGTTTTATGAGATGTGTACACTGTCCTTTGTGTTATAAAACAAATGAAGCTTAACCCCTAACAAGTAATGTGTGGGAAACATTTTAAAAAAAAACCCGTAAAGGGTCTTCCACACTTATAATGGTACACATAGAAGCCATACAGAAATTAAATGCGTTCCGTGCTCTAAAGGTAAACAAAAAAAGCCCATTATCGTTAGCCCCAGACCCCCTGCCCTTACAATAAATTATCCTTAAATTCTCTAACTTCACAGCCACATGCTATAAGTTACGATGGTCAATGAAATGCAGAAAATTCACCTGCAAATTCAACTACCTTGAAACTGAGCCAATCAAATGCTATACTTGCAGAGTTTGATTGCTTAGTTTAAAGTTAGTTCAATTTGCATGTGATTTTCATAAAAGTCACATTTCTGCATCTCATTGACAATATCTAGCTATAAGTATCACCCCCAGCTCCACTTGTTACTTCGGAGAGGAGTGCCATGACAGACCCCTTTACTAGAAACAAGTGCTTCCATGTTTTGATGTTCTTATCTTATACTATGTATGACATACTTAATGTATTAAAAGCATTTTTCTAGTTCTTTTAGTAATATTGTCGTCTGTTTTTAGGTCTTCTTTGCAGAAGAGGTTGGCTCAAACAAAGGAGCAATTATCGGCCTTATGGTTGGTGGTGTTGTGATAGCAACCGTTATAGTAATCACACTAGTGATGCTGAAGAAGAAGCAGTACACTTCCATCCATCACGGTGTAGTAGAGGTAAGGGCGGCTTACATGGAACCTTGAACGAATGCAGCGATGGCTCCTTTCACCTTGAACAACAGGAAACCCATTACTTGCTTCTGTCTATAGTGTTCACTCTTCATTGACAAAATGCTTTTTTGTTGTAATGGCAGCATTAAGGCTGAAGTGTAGACCTGCTGTCCCGATGTAATATGTTTGCAAGGTATATTTGCACATATTAGCAGACTCAGAGCTGTCTCTAGGCTCTCGATTAGCAATCTTTATTTATGCCTCTTCTTGTCACTTGTCACTCCTATTTAGCCTTTGTGCAGACATATATGATGCATGTGTATGATAGGCCAATAAAACTCTTCACACATTCATATGTAAACCATTGATGGGCTCCATCAGAATGGGATATATTTAACATAAGCTGAATATTTTGCCTATTGGATTTACTTTTGGCAGTCCCAGTAGCAGATGTTTTCTAGTAGATGACTGATCATGCACAGACAGCATTTCCTCAGTTGTGCAGAAGATAGTGGCTGTAATTTTGTTTGCCAGTTAAACAGAAATCTTCATATTAATGAAAAGACAAATTAAAACATTCACATATGTCCGTGAAAGTTCCATACGTCTTCAGAAAACTAGACATGTATCATTTATTATATTATTTTTTGACACGTTTTTTGGACTGTTGCATTTTAAGCAGGAAGAATCTTACTATTTGCCAATTATAAGTGGACTTGGTCAACCATGCCATTGCTAAATAAGAGAACAGTTGAGTTGGGAAACACCTTCCCTTTACCAAGGTGGTTGGACAGGTGAACTTCAGCGCCTGGTGTTTTAGAGTCTATTGTGATCAGTAGCTACAGGTCTCACTTCCATCTCAATTACCCAAAACATCAACTCCAACATCAACTTTGCATTGAGAATTGCATACAGTCCAGTATTATAGAACCATTTATTCCAAGACGCATACCAATGAGCCCAATTAAAGCCTTCTTGTTATTACTGTTATTAAGGTCTAGTAGCCAATGGCAGGGCAGGATTGACACCAGGAACTAATCTGTTCATTGTCTGCAGCATAAAGTCCAAATATCCTTCAGCTGCATACAGACTTAGTAAATATGCTGGGGAAGCTGGAAGGTGCACAGCTAATAGAAAGCCGGGAATGCTGCTGAGCCAAGGACAAGACAACCGATTCTTCAATCTCCTCTGCCTTTGCAAGCATTGCCAGCGGAGAGAATAAGCAGGGCACACTATACTGTGGTGGCGCACAGAGTGGGATTGCCGGCCATTAACCCATCTCTTATCTTCATAAATGGGTCTTGCTTTTACAGGTATTGCTCTAGCTTCCACAAAATATTTAGCTACCCCTCTGCTCTGTTCTTACAGGTTGATGCTGCTGTTACCCCTGAGGAGCGCCACCTGACCAAAATGCAGCAGAACGGCTATGAAAACCCAACCTACAAGTTCTTCGAACAGATGCAGAACTGAGAACACCACAGCAGCCTCTGGTCTCGGACAGCAAATTGATTGCTTCACTGCCCATCGGTGTTCCACTCTATACATATATAAATATAGAAACAAAATTAAAAAAAAAGGTCATGTTGAGAGAATAATACAAAAAAAAGGGAGAAAAAACACTGTTTTATTATTTACCCATTTCCGCCTTTTGACAGCTGTGCTGTAACAAAAGTAGATGCTTGAACTAATAAACTCAAATCTGTAATGTATTCTCTTAACATCTCTCTGTCTTTACATAACATAATTCGATGAATGTTTTTTGTGTACTGTAAAGAGATTAGCTGTCTTTAATCTAGTGCATGAGTAGCTGCCTCTCCTGATTATTTATCATGTAGATCCTAAAAACCGGTTGTATATTATTCTTGTGAGTTGTGACAAAAAAAAAAAATCAGTCCTGGTTGAAAATTGCTTTACAAACGATTGGGGATGCATTCTTCTGTGTACGTGAGGTTTTGCTGCTTTTTTCTTTTTTTTTTTTTTTTTTTTTTTTTTAATGCCTAATCATTTTTTCACCTCCGCTATGCATTTTCAAAAGTAAATCTAATTTTATTTTTTATTATTTTTTTTTTTAAATTCCATGCTCAATTTCTTTTTTTTCTCTACCGTGTTATTGTACAGATTGTACTGCTGTGTTTAGTGGTGTAGAAAATCATGGAGATTACACATTTGTTTTTTTGTGCCTGTTTTATGTGCACACTTTAGGAGTTGCAAAATGGAATTAAAAAAATTGAACAAAAAAAGTATATATATAAATATTTTTTTCTTTTCCATGTACCTTTGGAGCTTTAACCCCACCAGCGCTGGATGGTCCCAGGGAACACAATGTGTTTCCAGATCGCCTGGCTTTTACGGGGTTGTTTGTTGTGTCTCTGATAATTCTAAGCACTTTTTTAAGGGAGAAAAAAAAAGTGCCCTGCTGGTTTCAAAAAAAATATATACAAAATTAGCAGAGATTCCTTACAAAATGACAACTTTCTGCTGGATGATTGTACAGAATCATTGCTTATGAACTAATAGCTTTCTACACTGTGTTACATAAATAAATTTAAAAAAAAAAATGGGATGTAATGAGAGTTGTGTCTTTATTTCATAAAACTGTTAAATGAAACAATAATATTGTAAATTAAATTTATTGTGGGTGAAATAGTTATGAGTTTTAGGAATGTAAAACTCAAAGGCAGATAAAGGCAGAATTTTTAATTTTTTTAAACCTCTTACCCCTTCCACATAAAAAAATCCTATATACATACTTTTGTATGTATTGTATATTCTGGTTGGTCTGATATTGGTATAGTACCTTCCACTTCTCCTGTGGTGGTAGAAAGTGGCTTTTATTGTTGCACCCACTTCCTCTGAGTCAATGGGCCTGATTTTATTAAAGCTCTCCATGGCTGGAGAAGATACATTTTCATCAGTGAACCTGGGTTATCCATCAAACCTGGAATGTATATGGTGCAGGATTGAAAACATTTGCTAACAAATAGCAAATTATCTTTTAATAAATCAATTCCAGGTTTGCTGGATCACCCAGCTTTAATGATGAAAGTGTATCTTCCCTAGCCATGGAGAGCTTTAATAAATCAGCTCCAATGGGTCTTTGATCTTAAAAATTTGATAATAAACAAAGACTAACCCTAAACCTGGAAGATTTGAAACATTGAGCAATGACAATGTATTTTTAATCAACTTATTTGTTAAAATTATTTTTTCTCCTTTTTTTTAGGACAACCATTTTTAAGCTTTGCACACCCACCATATAGATCTTTAGTGCTTAATAACTCTGATTTTGTGGTTTCAGATGCCCAATTTGGTTCCCCACTATCTACAGTATATATTTATATGTTACTTAATGACCATAGTCTAATAGTTGTGCAAGTTATGGTAAAAAAAATGCACTGTAAATAAAATAAACCTATGAATATGACAACGGGCGGGATTTTATAAAGCTCTCCAAGGCTCGAGACAATGGATTATCAGGGGAGAACCTGAGTGTCCCAGCAAACCTAGAATGGATCTGGTGCAGGCTAAAAACATCCATTCCAAATTCACTGGATAATCATAGTCTATTTTCACCAGTCTTGAAGCGCTTTAATAAATCAAGCCCAATGTTGCAAAAACTTTAAACATCAATTCCAGTCTTGCTGGATCACCCATGATACCCACCAGTTTTTAGCTTTAATAAATCAGGCTCAAGGTTGAAAAAGAGCATCAGCAATAAGAAGCTGAGAGAATAAATGAACATTTCCAGTAATGTAGATTTTCCAAGACAAGTGCCTAGTGATGAAAACCTGAATTGGCTATGCAAACAGTAACTTTCTTCAAATTACTTTTACCTGAGCACAGCTGGTACAAATCTCAACATGATGATGATTGATAGGTTCAATAGGCAATAGGCTTGAATGGATTTTTAATACATACATACATACACACAATTCAGTGAAGGTATAATGACTGGAAACTCTAGCAGAAGGAAGAAAAGCCCCCTGTAATATGTGTGGCAGGAGGACCACCGAGACATCAAGTGCAGAGATCCTGAGAAAGCCAGTGGGCAACACTTTGGTCAAGTCCAAGAGAACTGAACTCTTGTAATGGAAGCTTGTCTTAAAGCAAAATCCCAGTGGAAGTCCAAGCTGGGAAATCGTCATCTAGTCTAGTACTAAAACTTTTCTTCAGATGTTAAACATCATACATAAATGGTCCATATATAGCGATTTGTACAAACTAATTAAAAAACAAACGAATTCATTGTCACTTGATATCAAAGGACAGGTATAGTGCTTAATTCTTACTATTTTTGTTATTATTATTATTATTATTATTATTATTATTATTAATAATAATAATAAAGCAGAAGTAAACCCAAAACTATCCTAAAAGAATATAACTACACCTACCTTCAATCCCGCAGATCAGTCTGTCCGTCCCTTTAAACAGGATTTATATAGCACCAACATATTATGCAGCGCTCTACATTAAATATGGGTTGCAAATGACAGACAGATACAGACAGTGACACAGGAGGAGAGGACCCTGTCCCAAAGAGCTTACAATCTAGGAGGTGGGGGAAGTAACACACAATAGGAGTAATATCTAATTGCCTTTGGGGATTTGAATTTGTATTTTTTGTTGGAGCCTTGCTCCACCTTTGTTGGGCCAAATAGAAATATGCACTAAAATATTTTTTTTCTCCTTCTGTATCAATTGTAGATAAACATTCCTGTATGAGAAGGCTTTTTTTCTATAGTATTAACTACTTTTTTATTCTGACCAAAACTAGACAACAATGAGGTTTCACTGTGTAAAATTAGGTTAAGCCAGACTACTAGTACTTTTAAAATCAGAGTACAGTGTTGGCATCATGCATATATTCTAAATAAAGGTTTCCTTTAACATTACTGTGTCTGATTCTACATGTAGGGTCAGTGTATCAAAGTAATAAAAGGGTTAACAAAAAGGAAGGCCATTTATCGTAGCACCTAGTAATTATTTCATGACAGGTTCACTTTAGCAGCATTATGCCTGATAGTACATTACACGTGTGCTTTGAAATACAGGTAGTGCAGCACAATTCCCTAATACAGTTACATGCTGCACCTCTGGCAAAGAGCTCCATTTACCACAACATAAAAAACTCAAGCTGCTGTATTTTTTCAAATATTCCACTTCTCATAATGGTCTACCTTGATACACTCAGCATTGATGTTCATTCACATGGCTGTTTGCGGCAGCCGTGGCCTCGCTGCATGAGTGTCTCATTTTATCCCATTGCTGTTAGGAATTAATAGGCTTATGTTCTTTTGTACATTAAGTACATTGCACGCACCATTATATTTATTTCTGGTTAGCACAGTGATAATGCACTGCATGAGTTTTATTGTGAGACTCAAATTGCATTTGGACTAAATTTCAAAATAATTATCCAACGTAATTGTTGTGAAAGAAATAAAAATGAGAGAAAGGGTTGCAAATACAAAGCAGCATAACTCCAAAATGTCCCTCTTTTAAATTAAAATCACTCTGTCCCTCCTCACTTCACAGGTGTCCCTATTTTTCAATAAAAAAGACTTCCATATAATATATTCTATTCAGATTTAATTGGGGTTATACTTTCCTAAACATTTTACCCAACCTCTAAATGATTGCCTTGTGTTTTTAGGGAAAGAAAGAATATTTGTCAAAAGTTGTGCTGAAAATAACAAAAAACTATTCTGGGTTTGCAATATGGTAATCATTTTTGTGTATTAATTCTTCATAGTCTATATAAGTGGAGTGGCAGGGGGGTATCACTAGGGTCAATTGCAAAATGTTTAAATACCCTTCTGCCACCCACTTTTGAAGTCTTTACTGCTCCCACCATTTATAAAGCAGTGTCTACTTATCCCCAAAAATAGGAATAATGCATGCCAGTAGGTGTGTTGGGGTACCCTTATTCTTCCTGAATCAGTGTCCCACCTTTCCCATTGGGGGAACCATGCATTGGCTTCGGCAGGTAGAGGGGGTACCCATGCTCTTCATGCAGCATTTTTCCCTTTCTCCATAAGGGAAATCATGCGTTGGTATCAGTGGATAGTGGTTTAAACTGTCCCATCTGCATTAACACTTAGTGTAGCGAGTCTAAGGACAGAAGAAAATATATTCACAGTCTTAAACCAAACACCAAAATTGTCTCCTCCGCCATATCCCTATCTGCCTGCAGCGCTCCATGTTTGGATTTCCCAAACCTTATCCTCACAGCTTTTCAATCCCAGCACAAATCTAAATCCTTCCTCCTACTGTGCTGGAACTTAAGAAGCACCTTGGTACCAATACAACCACCCACCAGCCTACAGCAACAATACTGACAATAAAAGAGAGACACCTAATAGATAAAATAATTTGTTAATGTAATATTATCAGGTTTGAATTGGCTCCCCCATGTCTCTGGTCCACTGTGAAACTTCTTTAGCTGCTAGGTAATCCCTGAGCCACAACATACTCTGTGCTGAAAGGTGCCTTCCATCACAATCCTCTTCTGCTCATGGTTAAGAACAATGGGTAGAAGAGGAATGGTGAGTATTACCCTAGGGCAAAAATGGACACTCAATATAGCATAGTTTAAAAAACAGAAACTATTTCCAATATGAGCGGCGGTCAACCCAATTTTTCCATCCATGACTATATAGAAAGAGTGATATTTTAGGGCTATATTGGTACAGAAGCCAGTGCCAGATTGAGAAGTCATGTACATTGCTGATGTTTGATCTTTACATGCTGTTTCAAAAAATAAAAGACATTAATTTATTGAATGGAAGAGACAGTACTGGTACCACATCTCCAATTGTATCACTAAACTCCTAAATCAAGTCTCTAAATAGGATTTTGCAGGTACCTAAATACATTTTGATTTTTATTCATAAAAATTCACCATTTATTTAATGAATGAAAAAATAAATATGTAAACAAAGCACAATATTCAAATCTTTTATCTTCAGTTCTTAAACAGGATCCTGCAATCTCTCCATTAACAGCTTCATCTGGTTTCTCGTCCTTTATGCGTTTTGCCAACCAGCTTTATTTGAAGAACTTTTCGTCATGGAGATTACATGTTTATTTTAATGCATCAACCACACCAACAAGAAGAAAACAAAACAAAGAAAAAAACATTACAATACATAATATTTTATGAATAGAAAAAAAAATCAAATTCATTTAGGTACCTGCAAAATCCTATCTAGAGACTTGAAGTAGGAATTTGGTGCCACAAAAAAATGCAAGAAATACACACAGCAATTTAAGTTTTGCTTCATTTTACAGTACATGAGGAAGAAACTGTCAACCCCACTGATTAAAGCGACCATATCAGGAAACCAAAATTACCCATAATGCAATGGAGAATTGGTGATGTTCATTCTACATAATAACTCTCCAATAAAGACTTCATAGTAAAAAGGAGTCATGTGGGTGCCATTGTTCTTTGCCACCTGGTTTGTGAATACCTAAGTAGGGGAAGAGCGTTGATAGATGCATGGCACCACAAAGGAAGCAGCAGGATTTAGAAGGCCTAAGAAACAGAGACGGGTGATGTGCTGCCCTATTCTAAAGGCACGGGTGAAATGTAAGGACCTTGCTGGGGTTCTGTCCCAGAAAGAGAGTGAGAATGAAAGAGGGTGGCACATATGTTAGGCAATGTTCAGACTGACGGTGAGGTTATAGTTACAGCTTCCTCATACTAATGAACCAATGCCAATGGCAATGCGTTTCCCTGAAACAGCCCAACAAAGATTGAAGCTAACAACATGCATGCTTCATACTGTCTAGGGGGAATACATTTGGGGGAGTCAGAAATGGAAAAGGATCTGGGGGTTCTGGTAGATCATAGACTTAATAAAAGCATAGAAAGGCCAAGCTGCAATATCTAAAGCTAGCAAAGTACTTTCTTGTACTAAAAGAGGAATAGACTGCAGAGATGGAGACATAATCCTGCCCCTGTACAAAGCAATGGTCAGACCACATCTGGAATATACAGTCCAGTTTTGGGCACCAGTTCACAAAAAGGACATTGTGGAATTGGAGAGAGTGCAGAGAAGGACAACTAAACTAATAAAAGGAATGGAGGAGCTCAGCTATGAGGAGAGATTAGCTGAACTGAATCTATTCTCCCTTGAGAAGAGACGTTTATTATATGATCGTTTAATGATATGATCACCCTGTATAAATATATAAATGGTCCATATAGAGAACTCTCTTCCCCATTATTCACTTTGAGATCATTACAAAGAACAAGAGGGCACTCTTTGCGTCTGGAGGAAAATAAATTAAAGCTCCGGATAAGGAAGGGATTCTTCACTGTAAGGTCTGTGAAAATGTGGATTCGGCTCCCTCAGGAAGTAGTTTCAGCAACTACTATAGATTGCTTTAGGAAAAAGCTGGATTATTTCTAGAAGCACAGAATATAACTGGGGATTAAGGCTTTAAAGTAAAAATAACAGAGACTGTTGAATGAGGGAACATCAGACTGTCTCATGGAATCAGGAAGGATTTTTTTTGCTCCTGTTGAAGCAAATTGTACCAGGGTTATTTTTGCCTTCCGCTGGACCAACTATGTCTTATAGGGTTTTATGCTCCTTTGTAAAGTTGATTAAATGCTACTTGCTCTTACCAGCAGCCATCACTAAAAATGTCTCTATAAGTCTGACTTCTAGCTTCTTTCATGTTGTTGATTTATCTTAAATTCTCTCCTGTCCCCAGTGCCAGCAGTTAATGTGCAAAGTAGCATGACTGAGAAACAGTTTTTAATGACCGGCCATTTTATATCTCCCTCCACAAGCTGTTGCTGTACAAGGATCTCTGTATTAATGGAGACCATAAAAAGAGAATGAATTAAGCTGGCACAAGATTCTGGAGTAAGAGTAAATACCACCATTTCTTTGTTAAAATTAGGACGATTTGCAGTAAAAATAAGACTTTGTAAGGGGCTCATATGTCTGCTCAGAGTTCATGGAGTGCCTGTTATAATAGGTCAGCAGATAAATCACTGTTTGCATTGGGTTCCATTGGTCAGAATACCTCCTTTACAGACAGCTAAAAAGGTCTGTGGTTTCATGTAGCTGGCTCTGCCAAAGGTGTTGTCCTTGGAACTTTGCCGACACCATCTTGTGAAGGACAATCAGCCACCATTCAAGGAACCCCTGTCAACTTCTAGGGCAACCATAGGGCTCCAGTGAACCCTGACTAAGAGTGGCTGGTAATTTTCTTCTTGTAATAATACCAAATATGTTAAATCTTGTAGACAAAATGGGATAACTAACAGCATGAGTAAAAATCACAGAAGGCCTGTAGTTCCATATTAGTCCAGATGGCAGTTGTACTTGCTTTGGCACTGTTTTTCATGTATGTATAGGTAATGTTTTACATTTGCCAGTAAAGGGTGTGTTTTGTAGAAGATGTGAGGTTCCAAACATACGGGAGATCCAAAAATTCAGGAGAGCATGGGGTTTGACATTGCAATCTAATTTATGTTGTGAGCAGAAGCAGAATGTATTAGGCAAGTCACCTATAAATCTATGAGGACTTTGTTATTTTGGCAGTGGGGTTTGTCCCCTTAACTCACACTTAACGCTCAATCTCATAGCACAGGTCAATGTACCAAAGGGCAGAAAAAGATATGTAGAGGTCATAAAGTATATATTTGTCCCAAGATGTGCAATTTTACTGTGTCCATGGACACCTAAGTCTATGTCCATTCTTTAGTTTACTTTAGATGGAGGATACTTATACTTTGGTCCTGTTCCAGTGACAGAGAATTACACATCCAGGAGCAATTGGGATAGGAAATCGATCAAAAAAGTACAGCAATAAAATCTCATTTACTTAGTAGATTGATGAAGGGTTTGCTGCTTTCTTTGCTCTATCTACACACCCTGTCATTTCTTGGTCTTGGTTTCACCAGGACATAAAGTTCATATTAATCCAATGAGGGCACAAACAGCAATGCAGACTTGCCAGATGTGTTGACTCTTATCATCTGGGTTAAACTTACATAAAAAGAGTTTTGTTTATTCAGGTCGATTGCTGTGACAGCTCTTACAATCTGGTACAGAAGATCTAAAAGTCTCTAATAAGCTAACAAGATATAAATGTATCCAAGTTCCAAATTAAACATTCAAAATTAACATTTACACTGAATATCATTATTATGATAATTTTTCAGGTTTTATTAGGAATTTTAATCTTTAGGTACTTGAAGGTTCTCAGCTATATTCCAATTTGTAATTTGTCATAAAATATTCTTTTTTTAGAAATTAAGAAGTCAATTTAGTGAAATGAGTTTGGTAATAATCAGGCTGCCGAAACACAAGGCTGCTGTCAGTAGAGATGGTGAGCTGTTAATAACACATGATGAGGGAATAGTGTTTATAGGGCAGCAGTTATCTGCTGCAGGAACTAAATGCCAACACACTTATTTGTAAGAACAAAATGTTTGTCCTGGGTCTCAATGCACATAAAAGGAGAAAGACTGGATTTTTTAAAAATATGAATTACCCCTGTCACTCTTTTTTAAAGGAGAATAAAATATTTAGGGTTAGAGACCCTTCATTTCAACAGTCTCAGCTCTGGACTTCTATGTAGTAATTAGTTTACGTACTAATAGCAGCATGAGGGGGTTGTGGTGCAGGAATTACATTGTGGAGTGAACACCAGCAACAAAATTTAAACCCTAACCATCCTTCTTTATTTAACCATACCCCTCGCAGCATGCCCAACAGTGCCCTAGATATATATAATATACATAATATAATAATATAATATATATAATCCTAGGAACGCCCTTCAGGGGGTTTGACACCAAATGTTCCAATGTCAATGGTATCTCTGTGCCAAACACATATACCCCCCCACCCAGTCCCACCCTAAATGCACTTACAACTTTGATAAATTCCCCTGCCTATCTCAGCACACAGTTATCTCCACCCACCTTTCCCCTTCCATTCTGCCAAATGCCCCTCTGCTATTCCTGCATTTGACACTCTCCCAAACTTCCCCCTACCCCTCCTTTCTTAGTTTTATCACAACTGCAAAGGAATATTCACCACTATATTCACTGCACCTGCCTCTGACCCTTATCCTCCCTATCAACTGGTACTTTGCCATTAACCCCACCATGCCTGGCCCAATTTCCCCTCCTCCCCCTATTATGATACCTGCCACCCAACCCATCTATACCTGTTTTGGATTGGGTACGGCTTGCTAGTAAGATTATATGTGCATTCAATATATATATTTAAAAAAAACTCTCTTGTGTAGACATCGTAGACAGGAAAAGAATAATTAGTTAGGTATTGGAATAAAGGGGAAGAAGCGGTGTAATGACAGCCATTATCCTAATTTCTGCACACGTTTACAATATGAGACGTACAGTACCTGTATGTTATCTTTTACTCTATCTTTCATTCAAGAATAAATAGGGGAAATTCTCAGCTTCCTAAATTCTGAAATGGCAACAGACTTTCACCCACTCCCAAATAGAGCGTAACTTCTTACTTGATTACAAATCCTCAATCTCCAACAAAACCCACAGAACAGGATTTAAACTGTTATCTTGATGGCACAATACCCCAAACCTCTTACGCCCACTATATGTACCTACAATCCTCCCCCAACATTGGTATTTGTATTCTCAGAAGGTCATACTCCATGTCTAATAAAATTGTCTTCAAGAGCATGTGTTGTGATCAGTATGTTCTCCAGTCCATCTACCCCATGTGGAAGATCCTATCTCTTTCTTACACAAGCACAGGGGGAAATTTAGCAAAACCTAGTTTTACTAGATTGACATTTTGTTTACTACACAATTCAGATAATATTTTCCTCAATCTACAAATGCCCAAACCCTGAAGAGATCTTTCCTCTCCCCACTGGGTCCCTCCCTCTGAGAGGTCCCCTACTTCTCTTCCTTGCCCTATCTGTCTATCTTTTCTACTCTTCCATACTTTCCTTCCCTCATACTTTCTTTCTCACCTAATTTCCTAATCCACCTAACCCACTTGACTATATAACGCCTTTCACCCCCCCACACACACACACCCTAAAATCCTTCTCCTTATTCCCACATGCCCTAACCTGACCTATCATCCGTAAAAGTTGGAGGTTCCTTTAAGCAACATTTCCACACTGATCTACCTCCAGATCGTATTTCCTACTGCTTGAAATGAAACACAGCCGCTCAGAAAACATCTGTTCTCAGTGATTATTAGTTTATTGTTGTGCAAATTGCTTTAATACAGTACATAGATTCTTGTGCCTGATGTTCTCACATCTCTCTTCGTGCCTGTATGCCATCACATCAATGTACCACCCATGGCCCTTCTGGTATAATTTATTCTATTTATGTTATCTGCCTGCTCTTCTTATTCTAAACTCCCTGCAATTAAAAATGATAATACCCATGATAATGATAATGGCTGGAATGTTAGAATGACATCGTCCATCAGAATCAAACAATTAAAAAATGAATATATAAATGAATTAAATACCTGCATATAAAGATCCCTACAGAACCAGTGGAATCAGAAAAAGGCAACACCTCCATAAAGCATGGTTCAGTTTGCTTCAACTGGAGGAAAATCCTTATTTGGCCACCTAAAACAATCTGATTTTCCCTGAATCAACAGTCCCTAGAGTATTTTTTATGCTAATGTAAACTATATTCTGTACATTTAGGAATGTGTTCAAAAAATGATGTACTGCCTGGCTAGAACGTATTCTCTATTCCACATATCACCAAGAATCCCTTCCATATTCACAAATTAAATCTCTTTTCCTCTGGAGGCAAATAGTGCCACTTGTCTATTTTAATGATCTTAAAGTGAAAGTATATTCTTGGTTTATAGCAGGTATCTTGATTTATATTTGAGTATATAAGGTAAATTTGCTCCTATCAGAAAATTTGAGGAGACAGAGCCACTAGGGGGCGCTACAACTTGCACAAAAATGACATGAGCCCTGGGAAGGTCCAAAGCGCAGAGTCTAAGCGGCAACCAGGTCTTCTCCAGAGCCTCTAGTGGTGAGGATTTTGCGCTGCTGGTTACTGCCAGGTTGTGGTCCCTGGCCCCACCAGGGTGGGCAGGCAGATACATGGTACCAAATCACAAGGCAGAAGAATTGTCAATGAAGGTTGGGGCCAAGGCAGGTCAAGCAAGAGAGGTCAGGTCACAAGCCAGGGGTCAAAAACCAGGGATCCAGGAAATAGACACCAGTGACACAGGGGCCACTGCAGACACAGGGTAAACAGGGGACACTGGAAGCAACATAAGGCACAGATGACACAAGAATATCCACAAGCATAGAGGAACACTGGAACAGCACTAGGGAATTACCTGGAAACAACAGACTTGGCAACAAGGGGTTAGTACAGGCGCTGGAAAGGGGAAACACTGAATTAACCAACAAGTATACAGGAAGTGCTCAAAAGAGCTTGGGCTCGGCACTGGTGGAGACACGTTGCAGGAACACTGAATGCTGTGCTTGAGCTAGCTAAATAGCCAGGGATGGTTAAGAGGCTATTTCCTGATTGGCCAGCTGGATGGGCAAAACTGATAAAACTTGGGAGCAGAGGCACGCCCAGAGTCAAAACTGCCCTCATGTGGAGGGGAAAGGCATCTGCCTGAGGAAGAGGTAAGTGTGACATGCTGACAAATAAATATCAGTAAGAGGAGAAAGAAAAGTAGGAAGGCATGACCTCTTTCTCAGTCTCCTGATGCTTTTTAAATGTCCAAGCAGCAGATTGGGCATGAATAGAATGCATCTGTATTCCTAACCAGCAATTGATATAATCAAACTGACTGTAATGTGTGCCAGGATTGATTGGATAATTCATAAAATTCCTTGCTCAAGTAAAACAGTGCTTGTACGTGTATTTATCTTTGCTTTTAGCTGTTTGCCTGGAGTTTAGCTTTAGTTTGTTATGTCTTTTTATGACTCCCACTTCCAAGCAGACTTGTGGGCAGTAAAAAATGTCACCAATACACTAGTAATCAGATTATAATGGTTATTTACAGAGACAGGCGTCTTCTGACACTATGAAAAGTTGATGTACTTTTGATAAATCACTTTAGATCGTGGCCTGTTTGTTGAGGGTTACAGTATGACAGATTCTCTATACCAGGCAGAAGAAGAAGGTCCTTGTTTCGGAATAGTGCAGTGTTTTCAATACGGCTAGTCTGTGCCATCAATCTTCATGATAATTATCTCAAGACCCAACAGGAGAAAATTTAAAGAGTAGGCAGTGACAGGTCAGTACACAGGCAGCCGGGAATCTATGTTGTTTATTGTGAAACTGTCATAATGGTGATAAAATATTCCTTTTACCAATATGTTTTAGAGAACCTGGTTGATTCAGAATTAGATATCGCTAAAAGCTAAACCTTGAGCAAGATTAAAAAACAGCTTTAAAGAAAACGAGCAGAAAAAAAAGATTTGCTATTTCTGATCTATTTCTAAGACTTTTAGTTGGTGGTAAGCTGTGGTTTCAATACTTCCTAAATTACAAACCAAGAAAATGGTCAAGAAAAGTCAAAACTGCTCATCCGCACTGGGTCAGTGATTGACAAAATATTGAATCCATTTGATCACCATGATAGCAAAATAATAGGCATTTATCAGAAACTCAGCAATGGTAGCCTACAGTATATAATTTTCTACACTGGGAACAGTAAAGTTTTATTAAAAATTTATTAAAATCTAAATCATAACTTTTATTCTGGATAGAGTAGGAAATGTTTAAAGATATGTTCATATACTGGCAGTCAGGACATCGTTTCCTGTGAGGCTTCCAGTGTCAGGAACCTTACCAGCCACTTAGCTGTCCACACCACAGTGCTGATTTTTATCAATCAGGCTGCAGTGGGTGGTACTCGGTCTCCCCCTGATCTGCCCCCATTCATTTCTCTGGGTGGCCACAGATGGGACACTACATGGGTGTGTAGTATGAGTGGAACATTGGTTGGAGGAAGAATTAACCACGCCACAACCTCACTACCACATTGAACATAGCCTAAAATTACAAACTTTGCACTCACTAAGAACACACTATACCTTCCCTCTACATTAACACCGTGTTCCTAGACCTTTTTAACTATTTGAAATAACTTTTAGGTCTTTGGGAACCTCTGCTATATCTACTATATTCACAGGCCCCGGTACATTAGTATGGTGGTCATTAGGAAGAATGCCTCTTACATTGTGGCCATTTGGAAGAATGTCATCCTTACAGATTGCCAAAGATAGTATTGGTCGCTTAAACTGACCTGAAAGTCACAAACCTCTCATTGCTCAAGAAACCCCTAGCAACTTCTTGAGGAACTCAACCAGGATCCCAGGTTGATAAACAATGTTTTATACTGGTGGCCATCAACACCCTTTTTGACAAGCAGATTTTAATTTTAGCCACACAAATTATGTTGGAAATGTATTTATTTCTCCTTAAAATGGAAGTAAACTTGTGTCTCTTCCAACACTAGATTTCTTGATGCTGCCAACATCTACTCTCTTTTTGAGTATCTGTAGTTGTCCTCCCATCATTTGCAAAGTTTTGAACAGTTTTTATATTGAGCTTTATTACACAAAAGGTGGGCAAAATAATGAGAAACTAAAGGAATATAACTAAAACATAACAGCAAAGGAAAGTCATATCAGATCAACCGTTAATTAGCAGTATGTGTCAGCTATAAAAGAGATGTGTCCAGTGACACTTTGATATGTGTTTTCAAAGGAACAAAAGACAAATGAAAGATCTAAAGAGCCAAATAGTGCCGGACTTTCAGAGTGCATAGATCAAAAGAATTCATAAATTATTTAATGGATCAAGAGGAACACTCTTATAAAAAAAGGTGGTATACATAGCTAAAAGTATGTAGGCGACCCTCCAAATTAATAAGTTCAGGTGTTTCAAATAAAGCATTTTGTTAATGCTACCCTATACAAAATCATTTTAGACAATTGTTAGCTTGTGTAAATCTTGTGTAAAACAGTTTAGGGAAGGCCATTTTCTGTTCCAACATCTGTCTCTATGCACAAAGCCAGTTCCATATAAATTTAGTTTCATAAGTTTAGTGTTTAGTGGCCATCATGTAGCTCTGACATCAACCCCTAAAGTCAACAAAAAGGGAACAACACAGAATTAACAAAGCTAAAATATATGCCACCTATATTCAAGGACAAAGCATAAAGACAAGATGGTAAGTTAGTGTTTCTCAACCAGGGTTTGTGGAACCCAAAGGCTCCTCCAGAGGTTGCTAGGGGTTCCTTGTGCAATGAGAAGTTTGTGACTCTCAGGTCAGTTACCACTGACACCAATTACCTTTTTAGCTATCAATAAGGGTGGGAGCCTTCCCCCTGACCAACAAGGTATGAGGCAGTTTTACCAATGACCACTAAGCCAATGTTCTGTGAGCTATGGATATAGCAATTGTAGCGGGGGTTCCCCGAAGACCTGAAAGTTATTCCAAAGGTCAAGTAACACTGTGGTAAGCTAACATCTGGGGAAAAAATAAAGAAGCCTTTCTAAACACAATACCAACCCCTGGGGGATCCATAATTTGGTGGGCAGAATGAAGAAAAATGGAAAGCCATGGTTTGCAGGATTCATTCATACATAACCTACACTGCTAGTGTATTATCCAGAGAAGTATATGGATATATATGGAATCAGTTAGTTCAGTAACAGATTAGTCACTGAAAAATGTAGCTTAGCCTGTAATAAGAACCTTGCGAAACACAGCTAAACAATATTACCATTGTGTTGAATCAAGCAACCTTTAAAGAGAGCTTGTACTTTGCTCATAATAGGCAATGTTAAAGGTTTGATTTGCAAGAGATACCATTAGCAGTTAGCACTTACCTCTCCCCTCCTCTCCAATCTAATACCAGTGACCTAGAAATCATGTATAAGGCTAAGTTTAAACAGACGGTGGGGTTGTTGTGCAGTTACAGCTCTACTTGACCATTGTAGACTGGACCAGAATGGATAAGCCATCCATTGTAGAATTGTAGGGTAATGAGGGACTGCGGTATTTTACCCATAACTGTAAGTTTTAATTTTGTCTAAATTACGGCAAAAATGGATTTTAGCAAAAATTTGGCAAAATGCTTTGATGGCAATGGAAAAGGCAAAATGAGGGTTTTCTTGGTAGCTTTTAGGTAAAGACTTGATTTTTATATCTTAGGACATTGAGGGAGTGTGATAAATGCCAAATTTTTATGGCCCATCCTGAAAATCCAGCGTATTCTTTTGCCTAGTTTATGATATATTTGTACACCAATTCCTCATATCTGCATTGAGTGTTTTGATTTAGCAATGTGGTTACAATGTTAATTGTTACATTAGATATGCAGATTAAGTCAGGCAGCAGTACAGGCTGCAGGCTCCTCAGTAAAATCCTATTTACATAAAACGTGTTGGAATTTCCAAAGCAAGCCTTTTCATTTCTAACGGCTCAGCCCGGGTTTGCATCATATTTAATGTGTCGAAAGTCCTTCTATTTTTCAATGTTAGTTGAGCTTTATGTAGTGTACAACTTTGCTTTGCTTTATCTGCCATAAACGTCTCCCTGCTTTTTCGGCTGATATTTTAATTCATAATAATATTGCTGTTGTATACCTTCTGCTCACTTTTTCATATTCTACTCAGCTGACATCTTTGAAACATTAAGTAGAAAATAACAAAATAATGTTATCAGTAAGAGGTGTTCTTGTCAATTGATTGATACTTATTTTATGATTTTTGGAACAGCTACCTGGCAAAATGCTGATTGGAAGCGCAAAGCTTAAAAACCATTGGTTTTAAATTTTTAATGGTCAGATTTTGTTGCTTATCTTTAAGTGCATCTAATACCAAATATGTTGTTACATATATATTTGTCTGCAATGTCAATTAGCCTTTTCCTTTCTTTTCATCACCTCCTTTCAAAGTATATATCCTGGCATGACCTTCCAAAGGCCGCAACTTTTACTATAGCATTGTCACCATAACCTGCAAACTTAAATGTTGGCCAACAATCACCTGTCCTTGTACAATATTTATTCATCACCTTGGATTGTGCTGTTCTATGGTTGCTGAAGATCAATAACATAAAGTTGCAAAAATTTCATGCAGAGTCCAATAGATGTGTACACTGCAGATGGGAAAACATTTTGTTTTATAACAAAACAAATATTTAATAGTTTATTTTCCCTTGTATTTTCAATTTACTTCAACTACATATGTATTCCCTATGGGTCTATTTAGAAAGCAGTGACTTTGACATTCAGCAAAAGTTTATGATGAAGATTCGTCCAGATTAATGTGTTTTAAATAGCAGCAACTAATTCTCCACCAGAAACTGTTGCTGAATGTCATATTTTAAAAATAGACCCCAACTAAACTGTTTGATAAAGCAAGTGAGGGTTAGGAGCTTAGGTTCTTATTTGGGTTAGCTGTTTTGGGCATTTGTTCTGATAAAAGTTTTCTATGATGGAAATTTCCCTGTACTTTGGAGAGATTTTTCCCAATTTTTGGTTGAGTCAATAAGACAGGAAGTGAAGGGAACTGACTCGGCCCCCTGATAAAACTTAAGATAAAGGTTTTATATCGGCAGAAACTGGGGCATTTAGCTACCCGGTTATTCTTCACCCACAAATCTTTCCCTGCTTTATTTCCATGTTTCCTGCATACTTCTAGTTGGACCAGTGATATTGGTGATGGGACAAGCCTTCTAGGACTGAGCAGTTCCTAATACTAGAGTACTGTGAGCCTAACTTGTGTGACAACAAGTTAAAGACAGGCTGAGCTTTCAATATATAGAAAGAATGTAAAATCTTGTTACACCCAAAGATGTCTACGCAAAAAATAGCTGGGGACAAGGCGGAAGCATGAATCGGGTTTGTTTCAAAATATTTTTGTTTTTTTTGTTTTTTTGTAGTACAGACAGGTATAGAGGACTTTTTTTTTATCTCCAATTGGTAGTTTTAGGCCCTTTTCAGACTTGCATTAAACTATAGAATTGTAGTGCATACTCAACTATGCTCCCAATCACTCCTACTAATATGGGAATCCCCCTTTATCTGGTCTAGTGATAACACAGGTCAGAGCTCGCCCGCCTATCAGAAGCCTATCATATACCCTGACAGATAAAATGGACTAAAAGCCCAGCTGAAATACAGAGATGATAATTGGCCCGGCCCATTGTAAAGCAATGTATCATGATCAGATCAGCCGTACAGATGGCGCCTGCACACTGCATGACAAAACACTCTATTAAACTATATTTTGTTCAATTTCACTTAATGACATTTCAGCTGCAGTCCACAATGATTCATCATTTAATATTCACATTCCAAGAGCTAATACCATTCTTCCTGCAGGCAGGCAACGGACATTTTTTTAATTAGTGTTTATATATAAATGTGTTTATTGGCTTTCCCAGGCTGATCTTGACATTGTTTTATAAATGTCTGCTGCTAGCGCTATTAACAACTAAACAGCACGCTCCAAAAGAGAATTTAATAGAAACTCGAGTCTTCGGCCAAGGCAAGTTAGATAAAATACATTATTTAAAGGAAACCTCCATTGAGAGAAGTACATGGGATACTATTGGTAACCCCTTTCCAAAAATATACGGTACCTGGTTTCTTCTTGCTTCAAAACTTTTTAAATCACTGACCTGGAACAAACAAGAAAAAATCAGATGGAACCCCTGATCTACATACTCAGATATGTTGTGGAAAGCACTCAAGAAATTCTGCGCTGCCTGCCAATCAGACGTTTAACTTTTTCAAACCCAGGACAGTAGTGGCAGCAGCCATATTTCTTGTTGGTAAAGATACTTTACCAGCAAGATTTTATTTTGTAACAGTAAATATTTTGGTAAATGGTGCACAGATAACTGAGGGTGAACAACTTTATATTGCAGGGGATTTTTAGCAACAACAACAAGGCTTCCCAGATTTGGGACATTTTTTATCATTATTATTATTGAACATGATTTTTATAGCGCCAACATTCTATGCAGTGCTGTACATTAAGATGGGTTGCAAATGACAGACAGATTGAGACAATGAAACAGGAGGATGAGAGGACCCTGCCCCAAAGAGCTTACAATCTAGAAGGTGGGGGAAGTATCATACAATGGCAGGAGGATATGGTGTGCACACACAAACAAACAAACCTTTGTAGTTTATACACTATATTGCCCATATGCCAGACCACACAGCTTTTGGAAATAGGAAAGGGCCACTTTTTAGCTCGAAGCTTGTGGACAAATAACACACCCTGCCGTGCCATATCCCATAAAAAGGTCTTCCTGCTAGTCCTACAGTACTGTGAATACTCAATCTACATATCCATAGCACTGAAGGATTGGTGGAACTAGAGGACTAAAATTCAGGACTCAAATTAAAGTAGTTAAATACCTTCCAGATGTATCAAATAAAGGTGTTCGTTGTTTTAGAGATCATTTTTTTGCAAATGCAGTTACAGTATAAGTAGAAAAGCCTGAACCCTGTCTTTAGCTGCGGTGGAGGACCATTGCTTTTTGTGAGGAAGCAGCAGTCTCATTGCAAAGGCCTTGCAAACATCTTGCAACCAGCAAAGCTTAAGTCCCCAGGCTGTTTGGAACACTTTATCCCTGACTCAGATTAAAGATAAAGTTTAGTCAGATAATATTTTACTACTCATTGTTCCCCTTTTCCACATTGAAAATACAAAAAAAAACAAAAAACTTTAATGGCTGATCTTAAAGTTTAAATGAGCTACACCACAGTCTCAAATCAGGCCATGTTTAATGCACCGTCTCTATTTTTATAGCCACGGTGTTTGGGTATTTCTTTGCTATGTATAAAACTATCCTCTGATTGGTGGCTATGTGATTTGGGTCTCAGATATTTGGCATTTGATTGGCTCAGCTCTGCAGAAGTAACCTGTTTAGGTTCATTAGCGCCTGCCCTGATCACTTTTAAATGAGACATTCTCCAGTACATGGTTTATGCAGCTTTATCAGTTTAGACGAGTCTGGATTGCTGTGTGCTTTTACATAATGGGATTTACTACAACTGTGCAGACTAATGGCTGAACACAGGGGAGGTTTAATGAGTACACACACACATCTAGGTAATAGCTGCTCTGCTGTCGCTGTGCTCTCAGAAAACAATCTGTCTGACCGTAGAGCCAGCCGTTCTTCTCATTCTGGGGTGTAGTCTGATTTTCTTTGTCCCAAAAATGTTCTTGTTGATGAGATGTCAGAAAAGAGATGATTTCTTTGAAATGACAAATTGCTGAAAAATCTATTTTCAAGTCACACTGCTCCTCATAATGGCAGATTGACTGATAGAATAATTTTACTTTTGAATTGTAAATTTCTGTTATTTGCTGTCTGTGTTTCACTGAGACTTTATCCCATAGGAGAGATTCCATTCCTGTACCAGAGACACAATAGGAGAGAGGAAATTTCCCCAAAATTAAAGGAAATATGTTCTGTGAACACAATGGGTGCTCCAATGGAAAGGTTTTGACAACTGTAACAATTTCACTTTTTTCAACAATTTCCACCATTTACCAAAGACAGTGTTCACCAGGATAAATAGAGGGGCAAATCTTTTTAGTGGGACAAAAGTGTTACTGTTCTGCTTGCAGAACCCCCTCCCTGCCCACAGTGCCCTTCAGCTGTTGTTCAGGTGGATGTGCAGCTATGTGCATGCGTATAACATTGTACAAGGCTTTATGTGCAGTCACAGCTCCATGCGCATGTGTATATAGCTATGCACATGCACACACATACGCACACATGCATTTGAAGGCACACACTTACAATGATTATTTACCTCCCTCCTGTTCTAGGAGAAGGTTGCTGGACCCTCAGCACCTTACCTGTTACTCTGCCCGGCGTTATTTTGCCTGTAAAGCTACATGCACACTTCCAAAGCTTCTCGCCCGATAATCAGCGCAGAGCCGATATTGGCCGAGAATCTAAAGTATGTACGACCGTCCTGGTGCATCCACGAATGATGAACGACGAATGATCGTAATGCAAGGGAATGGGGTGAACGCACAGCAGGGTGCCGTTCCATCATTCTCCCCCTCCCCTATGCATAGAGCAGAAAGGTGCTGTATAAACAGTACTAGTTCATGCATCGTGCAGTGCATAGTCGTTGGAAAGAATCATGAAAGATTCTTTCCAATGACTATAATTGGAAGTGTATACGTGGCTTTAGACTTCGCATATACCAACCTCAGCTTGTCCCTGACCCTGTTTCTTGTTTGCTCTGTCCTCGGCCTGCTCGGACATTGAATATCATCTGCTTCTTGCCCTGACCTTGTCTCGCCAAACACCCTGATGGCCACCTTGATTTTGACCAGTTGGCTTCCATACCTTTTGCTAAAACCACACTTGCCTAGTATCTGTTTACCAGCTGTCCCTACACTGACATCTTTTGTGGCCTAGGTTTATACTCATGTTAATATAGTTTTCCTGTTTTTTTTCGGGGGCAAGTAGGTACTTTGATTTATATTCCTATTGTGTACTATACTTTCCCACCTCTTAGATTGTAAGCTATTTTGGGCAGGGTCCTTTCCTTCTTCTGTGTCAATATTTGTATTTGTTTGTCATTTGCAACTTTAAGTTATTGAGTTAATTTACAGAGCTGCATAATATATTGAGCTAATATAAGGAAGGGTTTATATTTGAGTATATATGGTACTAAATTTGCTAGTTCAGTAATTTAGAAAGTCAATAGATTAACAAGACAGGAAGGCACAAAGCCTTTTCAGGATAAGATGTCAGCAATGACAGCATTCATATTTCCCTTCAGTATATATATTACCTTTAAACATTTAACTGATGTCTGGTGACAGTTGAGAACAACAGCAGTTGCTCTTTTTTTTACCACCAACCCTAAATATAACAGGAGATGTTTTCCATTTTGTTTTATGATCACTCAAGAAACTAAACTTTATCCCAACACTTTTCCCTTGCTAAAAAAAACCACCAACACAGTAACCACAAATGGCTGTTTTTATGACTGTTCTATTTTAAAGAGAAATAAATAAGTCAAGCCCCATGTACTTTATGACAGATTCCCTTTAGCAAGCAGTTTGTTCCCAGTAAAGGACTTTTGAGGCTTCCAGCAGAGAGTGAGCTATGCTAATTTTTGAATGCAGACAATAAGTTCTATTCAGCTGCGCGCTGACATCACAATGGAACAAATTTCATTTGTAAGTCGGTTCTTTTTTTAAGATTCACTATAAAGCGATTTGTGAGGCACAGCAGTGATACGTGCTGCTACCTTATGTGACTGCTCTGAGTGTGATTTAGTACATGAAGCCGAATACCTGAACACTCCAGCGCTCTGCATAAACAAATAAATCTAATTACCTTGCAGCCTGTGACAGCTCTAACAATGAGAAACAATGCTGAGGAGAGAATTCCTCCATTGTACAATAAAAGGATGCTTACATGGTGGGTTATACATCATAAGTAATAACCAGGGAGGATTTCTCATCATTACAGAACATAGTTTCTCAGCTTTATTAAAAGATTACTCATTAGGATTAGTGTTACCGGGCACAGCCATCTACCACTGAAGGGTCCCATTGTAATATGTCTGGAAACACATCTGAGCGTGGGACAATCATCACTATGTGCAATGTTAGGGGGATCACCAAAACCAGGAGCACAGTTAGAAAACACAGCCTCCGGCAAGACCTGCGATGTGCACTTTAATGCTGTCAGTGGAACCACCTATCCGGAGCTCCCCATTACCCATCCTATGCTAACAACAATCATTTTTTTACCATCCCCCCCTTTTGTACTAGAAAATCTTTGATTTCACTAACCAATTAGTTCTTTAATGTTACATTGAAATAATCCTCACCCTTCCCTTTGACCTTTCAACATGGCTAACAATTCCATCACGGTCTTTACAGTACCCCTGAGGAAGCCTGAGGGTGAAACGCGTCGGAGTTTGGGATCACTGCTCTGTTCGAACCATGTATGACCACAATCTGTAAAATCGTTATTGTCCAAAAGATGAATATTTTTATCTAGTGCTGATAGCTGAACTCTATTTAGGTTTATAACCTTCCAAGACCCATGAGACAATGAAGGCTCACAGTCAAGGCTGTTAAAATACAATATCCTTCTGTGTGCTTTTTGGTCAAACATTATAATATATTAAGTGATTTCCCCCCCAAAACCCTGCTCTCTTCTTCTATGTTTCTGTACTCACTATAAAACTATACAAAGGCATTAGGAAGGGGAAAGGAGGCTAAAAGTAAAATTGTTCCCATTGAGACTGGAAATACCAACACTCCAGTTTACCATAGATGTCCTATGGGTCATACTGGGCCAAATTAATATAGATATTTCAGTAAAATCTTTTTAAATAAATGAAGATGCTACTTATGTTAGTATCGACAAAAATGAGGTGTAGAAGGTCATATGTCATTTGGCAAGTCATCTCATAAGACATACGCAATGCCAAGCTGCAATATCTAAAGCTAGTAAAGTACTTTCTTGTAATAAAAGAGGAATAGACTGCAGAGATGGAGACATAATCATGCCCCTGTACAAAGCATTGGTCAGACCACATCTGGAATATGCAGTCTAGTTTAGGACACCAGTTCACAAAAAGGGCATTGTGGAATTGGAGAGAGTGCAGAGAAGGGCAACTAAACTAATAAAAGGAATGGAGGAGCTCAGCTATGAGGAGAGATTAGCTGAACTGAATCTATTCTCCCTTGAGAAGAGACGTATAAGGGGGGATATGATCACCCTGTATAAATACATAAATGGTCCATATAGAGAACTCTCTTCCCCATTATTCACTTTGAGAACATTACAAGGAACAAGAGGGCATGCTTTGCGTCTGGAGGAAAAGTTCAGGCTCCGGATGAGGAAGGGGTTCTTCACTGTAAGATCTGTAAAAATATGGAATCGGCTCCCTTTGCTTTAGGAAAAAGCTGGATGATTTCTAGAAGCACAGAATATAACTGGGTATTAAGGCTTTAAAGTAAAGATAACAGAGACTGCTGATCCTTGGAACTTTCGATTGCCTCAAGGAATCAGGAAGGAAATATTTTCCCCTGTTGAAGCAAATGGTACCAGGGGTTTTTTTCCTTCCTCTGGATCAATTATGTCTTATAGGGTTTTATATCTGGAATATATTAATTTCCCCAGTGGTTGAACTTGATGGACTTATTTCTTTTTTCAACCTAACCTACGTAACTATGTGTTTGGTTAGTACTATTAGTTACCAATTATCCCATTTAAGGTCATTACAAAGGACAAGAGGGCACTCTTTGCATCTAAAGAAGAAGTTTAAGCTCCGGATAAGGAAGGGGTTTTTCGCTGTAAGGTCTGTGAAAATGTGGAATCGTCTCCCTCAGGAAGTAGTTTCAGAAAGTTCTATAGATTACTTTAAGAAAAAGCTGGATGATTTATAGAAGCAGGGAATATCCGATTGTCTCATGGGATCAGAAAGGAATTTTTTTCTCCTGGTAAAGCAAATTGAACCTTTAGATCAATTTTATATATAGGGTTTTTCTATCTGGGATAATTAAGAGATAGGGATATTAAAAACAGTTAAGACTAGTGGCTGACTGGTTGTCATGCCAATGGTTTGTCTTTACACTGAGTTAGAGCAAGGATAGAAGAAAGGAATTCACTTATTTCTCAAAGATGTCAATGTACAATAGGTTAATACTGTGTAGTGAAGACCAAGGAGTCCTCTGAAGATGGAATGGATGTGGGTCTATTTACTTCATCTTGTAGAAGTTGATAAGCTATTGGGAAAATATGAAATTATCAAGCAAAGACACAGAACATACAGGTCAAGCTCAGGGCTGTTGGCAAACAGCATATCAAATTGTATTTTCAAGAAAAGGATTTCTTCTCAAAGTTTAAACAAGACATATATGGTGACCCTGTCCATGCACAATCCAGTGCACAGAGCAGAGTTTAAACTGTTTTAACTCTACCCCATGAGATCAGAGGTATGTTGCAGTTTGACATTCACTATATGGCCATGCACGAAGGAGAAACATATGATTACCATTAGGTTACCATTGATTAGCTAATATGGGTCCTGGTTGTCAGCACAATGGGCTTACAATAAACTATGGGTCATGCATTCAATCTGTCACCTTTTTGCAACTTTGCCCCTGAATACAGATAACCTCCATTTTTGTTTTTAACAATGACTAAAACATCAATGAGAACTTTACAGACCATTCTACAATTACTAGTCCAAGATAAATCATTAATCCATTCATTTACCAATATATTTTTTTAGAATAAGACACATTTGCTGTATTATTATTCTTTCTTTACCACCATGCCCACATCTTCATTACAGGTAATGTGAGCATGAGCACTCATAGGTGACAATTGTTCCCCATTTTTAAAGGCAAAACATCACATTGGAAAGTGAAATAAGGATGTTGGCTTCAAAACTAGAAAGAAGCTGGGGTTTAAAGTTTAAAAATGTTTTAATTTTTTTTTATAGTTTGTACTTTGGGTAATGGGAGGCGCCAAGATATTCTGAGCCTGCATTATAAAAGGTCCAGATTAACAAACTAAAAATAAGCCCAGAAAAAAGCACCTGGTAGCAACTTTTACCATAATGAAGCAATGATGACATACATGAAATTCATTAAGAAACAATGCAGAATTCCTGCTTGTTTTAGTTTTTTGGAGTCACAGATGGTGTACTGAATGTCAAGCCTTTTACGACATATTTGAGTTAATGGAAAGCACGCATCTGATGCAAAGTATTGGCTGGGTGCCAGGTAGACAGGTGATGTGTTAGGATGTGCAGAAAAAGGTAATGCATTCAGCAATTATGGTTTGAGTTATGTCTTTCTGCTTTTCACAGCACAGGTTGTGATTGTACAGTAATGCTTATTGCTGTGAATATTTACAGTAGGAGCGGTTCCACTTCAAATACTCTATGGTAATTGTATTCATACGTGCATGCTGACATCCTATTGTTCTGCAGAAAAGAAATTATTATTATGTTGCAGGTGATGACATTTTAAAGACAGGCTTAAAATGAACTTTGTATTTGCAGGAAAAGTAAACGGTTGACTTTACAGTGTTGCCCATGCTGTTTGTGCTTCTTATTCTTGCTTGTCACTATGGTAGGGGTTCATCCATGGCTCCAAAACACCATTGGTGCTGTGCCAAAGTGAACCATGGCTTTTTTAAGTTATCAGTGTACTGCTTTGTATTTATTTTGTTTGGAACTATGGTGCCTCTGCTGCTTTGTATACACCTCAGGGTCTTCTGTGTGCGATATGGCCACCAAACCATATGCCCACTGGAGCCAAGTGAAGTACTTAGTACTAAGTATGGGGAGTATGTGATACACTCTCTTTTATATCATTATAAAGCATAGATGAAGACCTTTAGCAGGTCAATGAGGCAGCACACAATCCATTTTGTAAACAGAGGTTCAGGCTCCTGCCTAGGTTCTTTATTTCAGCACAATGGATGCCAGGTAGCACAGGAAAATACACACAACAAAGCAAATATTAGCCTGGTTGGGTCACTAACTACCTCTTTGGTGGTTCCCTCCCTAATTCAACAAAAAAGTCTTTTTGCATGAGCAGAAATTGACAGCCTACTACGAAGCGTTTGTCTCTGGAACCTCTTTCCCCGGAAGCTTTGGGAAGGCACAGAGCTCCCAGCAGTCTGCTGCTGAAACTCTAAATAGTGCACCTGGGGTCTCGAAGTACAGGTTAAGACCTGGCCCTGGACCGGTTGGCCAAGAAACCTTCCTAACTCTTCCTTTGCCAACTTTAAAACCCTAAAAAGCCAACTGTCAGACTACCACACAGCTCCTATCAACAGCCTTAGCCTGGGCGCTATATATACTCCATCTAAGACGATATCCGTGGGACACCCGGTCACAATACATACCATGAATGTGCAAATTTAAATAGAGTGTTTGACTTTTAATTACTATTTTTTTATATCTACTAAAAAAGTCCCTAAATTGTTTGGAAATATAGTTCTCAAACAGCTACTGAAAGATGCAATTCCAGAAAGTCCTCCCTGTGCATAACAAATTTTATTTGGGAGGTGCACTTATGATATACCTCTATGGGTATTTAATGTTGTCAACCCTTCTTCCATAACAATGTAAATTTATTCCATCCTCTTACTGTGTTCCAGTTTTGTGCCCAGTTTCCTCCTTGCTCCAGCACCACTTCACTGGTTTTTTTTTTGGGCAGAAAAGCTCCTTCTGGCCATCTCCAATGGTTTTCATGCACACTCCATGCGTACTCCAGGACTCAGTGACGCTTACAATGACACCACCACTGAGCAACATTATACTTGTGGTGCCAAATTACCAGATATTTTATTATCAGAAGCAGCAGATTAAACATGTAAAAATTAGTTGTGGAAAAAATGTGTTACTTTTAAATTACTTGTGAACTGACATGTCTAGGTTTGTATGAGACTTTAGTGGTATGATTTATAAAAAAAATTGTATAGTCATAGGGAATTCTATGATCAGGAGGACGGATAGAAAAGTTTGTCGCCCGGATCCCTTCAACTGAATGGTTTGCTGTCTCCCTGGTGCCAGGGTTCGGCATGTGGTGGACCGAGTGGACAAACTACTGGGAGGGGCTGGACAGGACCCAGCTGTCTTGGTCCATGTTGGAACCAATGACAATATAGATGGAAGATGGAGGATCCTTAACAATCAGGTTAGGGAACTAGGTTTCAAGCTGAAGAAAAGGACCTCCAAGGGTATATTCCCTGGAATATTGCCTGTGCCATGTGCAACACAGGAAAGGCAGAAAGAGCCTAGGCAGCTAAACGCATGGCTTATGTCCTGGTGTAATAGGGAAGAGTTGGGGTTCATAGAGCACTGGGCTAACTTTTTATTGGGGTACAACCTGTATGCCAGAGATGGTTTTCACCTAAATGAAAGGGGGTCTGCTGTGCTAGGGGAAAGGTTTAGGGGAATGGTGGAGGGATATTTAAACTAAGACAGAGGGGGTGGGACAGTCAAATAAGGTGGCAGAAAGGTTAGTCAGGGGTCAGACACTAGTGGAGGGTGGATTGGGGATAGTTGGGTGGAGGATTATGGATAATTGTAAGGAGCTTCCCATGTTACAAACAAACATTGGATTGTGCAGTACTAATTGTACTAAAAAACAAAAGGATTTGGCAAACAATGATGGTAAAAGCAGCAATGGATTAAAGAGACTGTTCACCAATGCTAGAAGTCTAGCAAACAGGATAGGGGAGTTGGAAGCCTTAATGAGTGAAGAGAATTATGACTTAGTTGGCATTGCTGAATCCTGGCTTTGTTCTTCGCATTACTGGGCTGTCAATATTCCTGGGTATACTCTCTTTGGTAAAGACAGAGTCAAATAAAAGGGTGGTGGTGTCTGTCTGTATGTGAGAAGTGATCCAAAAGTGAATTTGAAAGAAGAAATTGCAGATGGAACAAGCGATGAGGTTGAGGCATTAAGGGTGGAGTTGAATGTGGGGTTGAATAACACACAATTAATGATTGGAGTCTGCTATAGGCCCCCCAGGGCTAAGGAAGAAATAGAAAATCAACTACTAGCACAGATAGAAAAAGCAGCAAAAAGTGGAAGTGTTTAAATCATGGGAGATTTCAACTACCCTGACATTGATTGGAGTAATGGCACTACAGGAACAGCAAAAGGGAGGAAATTTGTGAATATAATACAAGATAATTTTGTGGTACAGTTTTTAAAAGCCCCAACTAGAAATGATACTCTGTTGGACCTAGTTCTTTCTAACAATGCAGAGCTTATAACCAATGTGCAAATAAAAGAGAATCCGCGTAGCAGTGACCATAATATGATTTCATTTAATGTAAGCTGTAAACAGGAAAGATAAAAACATTTAATTTTAAGAGAGCAAATGTTCCATTATTATTGGCTGCTCTCTGTGACTTGGACTGGGAGACAATATTGTCCTCAAAGAACACAAAACAGAAATGGCAATGTTTCAAGTCTGTTCTACAAAAGTGACACACACTGAAAAATAAATTCCAATGGGTATTAAGTTTCCAATGGGTAATAAGAAAATTTAAGGGTGACAAAGCACCAGGACCTGATGGATTACATCCACGTGTCCTCAAAGAGCTGAGATCAGTAATTTAGAAGCCATTATTTCTAATTTTTAGAGACTCTTTAGTCAGTGGCAAGGTACCGATGGATTGGCGTAAGGCCAATGTGGTTTCTATCTTCAAAAAGGGAGCAAAGTCATTACCAGGTAACTACAGACTGGTTAGTTTAACGTCCATAGTTAGAAAGGTCCTAGAGAGTTTGATAAAGAACCACATAGAGGAGCTTCTGCTAGAAAATAATATTATAAGTGATAGTCAGCATGGCTTCAATAAAGACAGAAGTTGTCAAACAAATTTACTCTTTTTACGAGGTAAGTAAACAGGTAGACAGTGGAATAGAAGTTGATATAGTGTACTTGAACTTTGCTAAAACATTTGACACCATACCCCACAGATGAGAAAATAAGAAAAGTCAATCTGTAAATGGATAGAGAACTGGCTTAAAGATCGCATCCAGAGAGTTGTAATTAATAAATCATACTCTGAATGGTCTAAGGTTATTAGTGGTGTACCCCAGGGTTCAGTGTTGGGACCTCTGTTTAACATCTTTATAAATAATGTAGAGTTTGGGATTAAAAGTACAATTTCTGTGTTTGCAGATGACACCCAACTATGTAATGGAATTAGGTTCGTACAGGATGTCTATATTCTACAAACAGAGCTGGATGTACTGTTTGATTGGGCAGCCAAGTGGCAAATGGCATTTAATATAAATAAATGTAAAATTATGCACTTGGGAGCTAAGAACAGGCATGCTTCATACTGTCTAGGGGGAATACATTTTGGGGAGTCAGAAATGGAAAAGGATCTGGGGGTTTTGGTAAATCATAGACTTAAAAACAGCATGCAATGCCAAGCTGCAATATCTAAAGCTAGTAAAGTACTTTCTTGTACTAAAAGAGGAATAGACTGCAGAGATGGAGACATAATCCTGCCCCTGTACAAATCATTGGTCAGACCACATCTGGTATATGCAGTCCAGTTTTGGGCACCAGTTCACAAAAAGGACATGGAATTGGAGAGAGTGCAGAGAAGGGAAACTAAACTAATAAAAGGAATGGAGGAGCTCAGCTATGAGGAGAGGTTAGCTGAACCAAATCTATTCTCCCTTGAGAAGAGACGTATAAAGAGGGATATGATTACCCTGTATAAATATATAAATGGTCCGTATAGAGAACTCTCTTCCCCATTATTCACTTTGAGAACATTACAAGGAACAAGAGGGCACTCTTTGCGTCTGGAGGAAAAGAAGTTTAAGCTCCAGGTGAGGAAGGGATTCTTCACTGTAAGATCTGTAAAAATATGGATTCGGCTCCCTTGGGAAGTAGTTTCAGCAACTACTATAGATTGCTTTAAGAAAAAGCTGGATGATTTCTAGAAGCACTGAATATAACTGGGGATTAAGGCTTTAAAGTAAAAATTACAGAGACTGTTGATCCAGGGAACATCCGATTGCCTCATGAAATCAGAAAGGAATTTTTTTCCCCTGTTGAAGCAAATTGTACCAGGGTTTTTTTTCCTTCCTCTGGATCAACTATGTCTATAGGGTTTTATATCTGGGATATCTTTATTTCTCTAGTGGTTGAACTTGATGGACTTATATCTTTTTTCAACCTAACCTACATAACTATGTTTTTTGTTAGTACTACTTAAGCCTGCAAGACAGAGGAAGCTGTTTTAGACTGCTACATGGCTTTCCCATTAAGTAAAGGTCATATTTTATAAAATATTATGGTTTAGAAAAACATTCGACTTTTCTTTTAGTCTAAGTTCAGACAAGCATGTTTTTTTTCAAGTGGTACCACTGCAGTCACCACATTTAGCTGCCCTTTAAAAAAGATTAAAAAAAAGGTTGTACCTTTGCCGCTTGGTTTTCCAGATGCTCCAACTGCTTACAAAATTATATAAATCCATAGTGAATTTAGAAATGGCAAATGACTTGTGGTTACCACTTAATACTGTAGTTCCCTGGAATCTACCAGATGCCAAAAGGGAGGGGATAACAGTTTTAAACAGCTAGTATAGAGTCTGTCTTTGTGCCACACTGGACAAAAATCCCTGGATGGAAGCAAGAGAAATAAAAAAGAAAGGGACGAAGAAAGTAAAGGAAAGGGGAAAGAAAGTAAGTGAAGAGAAAGGAATGGAAGATGAGAGGAAGAGGAAAGTGAAGAAAGGAAAGGAGAGATGAAAGTAAAGAAGAGAAAGGGAAAAGAAAGCAAGGAAAAGGGAAGTAAAGAAAGCAATGTGAGAGAAAGAATAAAGTACAGAAATGAAAGGGAAGGCAAAACGAAAGAGAAAAAATGGAAGAGGAAAGGAAAGAATGATAATAGGAAAAGAAAGACAATGAAGAAAAGAGGAAAGGAAATGAAAGGAAGGAACGTGGAAAGGGAAGGAAAGAAAAGGTAAGAAAGATAACAGGAAGGGAAAAGAAAGAAAGGGAAGAGGAAAATAAAGGAAAGGAAAAGAAAAAGAAAGCAAAGGTAAGGGGAAAGGAAGGTAAAGAAAGCAAAGGAAGAGGAATGGAAAGGAAAAGAAAAGGAAGAGAAGATGGCAGAGGAAAGGATCAATATAACAATTTTATAAAAAGATAAGAAGTAATGTAAACTCTTTGCATTAGGTCAGTATATTGAGCTGTCAACATTTTCCTTATCACAGATATCACAGACAGAGACTGTTACCAAAGTTTCAATCTGTTTTTACTTCCATTGTATCCTCTGGGCTATAAAAGCTCTGTATTACCATCTTTATAATGTCACAAAGGTAGTTAAATTGAAGTTGAGATTGCCATCCAAGCCTCACATCGTTGAAAGGTTACATAAAACTTGGTGGAAATGTGCAGACAGATAAATCCAGCATTCAGGGATAGTTTGTATCCACAGCAATCTGCAGCACATAGTGTGTTCTTTCCCCCTTATTGATCTGTCAGCCATTGTTTCTTATCACATCCTCATCCTGTATTGATTTATCAGAGAAGCCATGTATTCTGCAACCTTTCACCTTTCTCTCCCGCTAGATCTTTTGTTGGCCGGCTGTATTGAACTTTATTTTGGCAGTTCATACATCAGCTCATTTCAGCTGCCAGGGTGATGTATCAATTAACTATTAATCATCATAGTCATAATATTGCCATTAAAATGTTAATGATTTCGGCACAATGTCATCATTTATTTATCAGAGATCTATTTTGAGCTACAGAACACATTATTTGTAGATTTTAAAAAGGAAGATGCCACCAAAGCCATGATGACTTCATTTGTCTTGGAAATGCCAGGGGAGGAAATTAACAACAGGGCCAAACAGTTTAAAAGACCAGTAAGCCAACATTAAAATACTTTGCTATGAATAACATCAACAAATGCAAAAGAGTCCAAACTTGAAAAGAAGTGTAGATATTTAGCATCAAGTGTATTTTATGTTTTCTGTACAGGCTGATTGTAGGCAATAAAGGCCTTATAACAAATATGGATGTATTACATAGTATAAAACATTTAGTATATAACATTCTTCTATAATGTGCATGTAAATATTACTTCCCATCTGTTTCACATTTGGAGAGACTGTCCACACTTCAGAACTAAGTCCCTCTGTTCTGGTCTCTTTCCTCCCCAATTCTCCCTACCTCCTCAGTTGTCCCTCTTTTTAGGAGAAGATATGCATCTCTATAAAAAGTGATACTTCCCCCACATCTTAGATTGTAAGCTTTTCTGGGCAGGGTCCTCTCCCCCTCTTTTGTCACTGTCTGTATCTGTTTGTCATTTGCAACCCCTATTTAATGTACAGCTCTAAAAAATATATTGGTGTTCTATAAATACAGTTTATTTTTATTACTATTATTATTAATAATAATAATGATAATAATATGTTACTTACCTATTAAATAATCTTTTATATTACACCTTTACTAAACTACTTGATATCCTACAGAAAACAGCCCTCATTATTTCAGAGTGCAGCAGAGGGCCAGCATTTTTTATGACATAGATAGAATTTTGTGCAATTTCACCAATACTGCTAGTCCCTGGCTAGTAATTTGCCCATTAGGACTATTGCTCTACTTGTAAGAACAAAAATCTCACTGCAGCTGTCCAATATGCCTACGTGCCTACCAACCTTTTCTGATTGCAGAGCTATTCGGTTGCTCAGAGGTATCAGATCTCTGCAGCAAGACCACTTCTTCCCAGAGAAAGCAAAGGTCCTAGCTGCAGGTTACTGGCCAGCATTGGGGTAACCTGTTCTGGAAATAGGTCACTAGGTGGGAACTATTTTTTTAGAAAGGGGAGCAATGACTTGGGTTGACAGAGGTGCCAGGTGGTGATGATGGACACCAAACCAATGACGAATGGCCATGACTTGTTTAAGTATTGTACAAAGATATATAGAGAAGAATAAGGCCGTAGGTGGCATCTTTTGCCCCCAAACTTTTGATTGATATTGTTTAGGATTTCAGAAGTTGCACAGCATTGTCTGTACTGGCATTCTCATCCATCAGACACTTACTAATTATCCCTTGTTGGGGACAGGCACATGCACAGGTATGGACAACCTCCAGGCATAAAAAGTTAGTGACCAGACTTACAAGGCAACGTGACTTCTACATATACATGGCAATGTCTGTAACAAAAAGTGCTGGTAAATGTGTGTGTTGCATTTTTGCTCTGTCTGTGTGGACTTTGAAAAGCTATTTATATATTTAAAAAATTTGTGTTGCTAAATGCAGAACTTTGACCTTTTGGCTGGATGATTGTAGAAGAATAAAGGTTGTAGCTGGGCCTCCTGGACTTCTGCTGGCCCCAAGTTCCTGGTTGGTTGCCCTGTAATTCATACTACATGAATGTCTCCACTTCTGCTACCTGTATGCATTATTAATTAATTTGATGACCTAATCTGGAAAATGTTTTATTTCTAGAAAGCAGCAAACAAAATATAACAATACAGTGGGACTCTAACTATCTTGGCAGTAATAGATTTGCCAACCCTATAAGTCAAAATGAAAAAATAATGAGAAGGTCTGGGGTTTACTTGGCATTTATATAACATCCAAAGTGCAAATCACAATAGGGTCCAATTACAAAAACAAAAAGATGATATAAAAGACATTCAGTCTAAGGCATCCCTGAACCCCTATAGGTAGAGAAATGTCTTGCTTACTAGACAAACAGTTGTCTTACTAAGAGTTGCAACAAGTGTAGAAAGGAGGCCAGTTTTCTCTATCCGGACGCGTTTCGTCAGAAGGCTTCCTCAGGGATTTAGGTAGAGAGTCAGAGCAATCAGTACACAAAATGACATGCAGAAGCAGTATGAACTGGTGGTGGGAAGGATAAGATTGCGATATTCTATCGAACCCGAGATGCAAGAAACAGTCTCCTGGGTTGTTTAACCCACAATATGCCAAAATGCTTCCAAGCAAAAAAATTCAAGGAAAAACCCTGTGAATATTTTTCAGAGTATGCAAAATCAGGTATGGGAAGAGGTTTATTCCTAATCATCAACAATACGCCAGGTTCAAAAAGACAAATTCCTTAGGTCAAACCACCTAGGTGTACTGATTGCTCTGACTCTCTACCTATATCCCCTGAAAAAGCCTTCTGGCGAAACGCGTCAGGAGAAAACTGAGTCTCCTTTCTACACTTGTTGCAATTCTTAGACAACTGATTGTCTAGTAAGCAAGGCATTTCCATACCTATTGCGGTTCAGGGATGCCTTAGACTGAATGTCTTTTATATCACTTCTTTTTGTTTTTGTAATTGACCCCTATTGTGATATGCACTTTGGATGTTATAAAAATGAATATATTTGAATATCTCTTTTTGCCAAGTAAACCCCAGTCTTTTCACATTATTTTGACACAATATAACAGTTCACTCTTGGTACAATCCACTATCCCTACCCCTCTGGAAGTGTCAGCTCCACGATGGGATGGTAAAACAGCAAGTGGCATGTTTATCGACTGAAACAATTATGATATCAATAAAAATTGTAGCTGCTGAAATAAAGACAAGCAGGAGACTCAGCGGGCACAGCAGTCTTCTGCTGGCTACACATTGGTGTCTGAAGCACCAGAAGAGAATTTTTGATATACGAGACTATGTTAGTTGCTAAGCTATTATAGCAGCAAAAGAGGTAATAAATTCAGACTTTATGGTTGACTTTCGTTGTGCAGCCACAGCACATGGCGGCTGATTTATCCAAGTGTTTATTTGACTGAAACAAAGGTAAAATATGAAAAGATTTTTTTTTTTTGTATTTTCTGCAGTAATCCCAGGAGCTGGTGGACTTGTAGAAGCAGCAGCACCATCTGGTGGCGGTCCATTGTACTCCCAATAAAGGAATAGTCTGTTGGGTCTCAAATATTTGGGTACTGGATAAGAATAGAATTCTACACCATGGCTAGGCCGAGGGGTAGGTGGAAGATGCAGCCGCCCCGACCATAGGAGTAGGATTTTTAACCTACGCTGCTAAAGTTATTTACATTATATGGACCTTTATGCTATAGGTGCCAAGCCTAGACACTTCAACTTTCTTTGTAAGTAGTCCTTAAAGTGGAACTAAACTAAAAAAACTAAAAACTCATCTAGAATTGCAGAGGAATCCACAGCTTTCCATTTAAAGGTAAATGTTATTATTTTTTTTTTTTGCATTAGTTCTACTTTCCCAGTTTTGCATAGTTCTGCTTATATGGCACACATATGCCACATTCCTTGTATGCACAAAATAAATGTGACAATGTCACACTTACAGTTCATTTTTTTTCTTTATGGCTTCTTTTGTGTATGACTTTCTACATACAGGGTACAGAGATACAATGGGCTCTATTTATAAATTATTTTCATCATTTCACTCATAAAATGTGTTTATTTAGTATTTTGATTGGCCACTAGGTGGCAGAAAAAGTTATTGTTTTAATAGGAACTGAAAGGAGAAATGTAGAGAGTCTATCAGCAAATTTCAGATGAATTGACTGGGGGGATCATTAAAAAAAAAAAACTTTAAATACAGAACTAATTAAAATAGGATTGCAGAGCAAAACACAGAGACACAATGATGATGTCACAAGACACTGTGATGATGTCACTCAGTTTTTCTATCAGGTGAGATTCTTTTGTTATTGCTGTGTTCTTTTAGACACAGAGCATTAAAAAGTATGGTGGGGGGGGGCAACTTTTGGGCAATAACCAGCATGGCAGCAGCTTCCAATCCTAAACAGGTAGTCCCTGGGTTAAGGACATCCGACATACCGACGACTCCTAGATAGGAATGGGGCTTCCCTGCTCCCCTGTGTGCAGGACGAAGGCTTGGAGGGCGTGGTTTGGATTATTTGCAGAAGACATCTTTTTTGAAACACAGCTGAGGTTGTGGGTGATCTTAAGGGCTGAGTTCTTTCTGCAGCCTCTTGTAACTCTTTAATGGCCAAGACAAACTCAGCAGTTGTTTCTTTTTGCATTTCAAAGCACAGCTTGCTCCAGAAGTTAATGAATGTCTAGGCTCCATAAAGATTTTTTTGCTTTGTTCTTTGTTTTATACAATAACTGACACCATGCCACCTAATAATATGTTGAGACAAACATCTGTCCTAATTGTATTTATTAAAGTATGTGTTCTGACTTATTTACCTTCACCTACCAGAGATAGATAAATTGAGATGAAATACTGACCGTTCTCTATTATGTAATAAATAAATAAAACGTTGACATGATTTTGTTTGCTCCTTGAATATTTTTGCAGACAGCGTGTGGTCTACACTGCGATATGGTCACTGTCAGAGCTATTTCTGGGCAGAGATGCCGAGAAGTTTTGAAGTCACATGGCTCTAATGACTTTGCACTCCATTTTTAGTCTTAAATTAAAAATAAGCAATCGTATTCTTAGGCTGTGTTCTAGTCCTGTAAACATTCCCTGTGCTGTGTAATGACACAAACATTCACACAGGGATATACTGCACACACATATATTCACCATGGCATACACACACATACTGGTAAAACCTAGAACATTTCAAGGAATAAATCTTGGTGCAGCTTCTTGGTTATTATTATCTATGAATAACATATGAATTAGCAGTATGTGGTGCAGTATCTATATGTAGAATCCATCAGTGAAAATACATCACATTTGCTTAGCCTATTTAGAACAGGGGATTTCGATCTTTTTAAACGAAAGGCAAACAACAAAACACAACAAAGCTGTAATTTGTAATTTTGTTCAAAAAAAATTTTGATCTAGCCTCTGATGATAAATTGGTTCACCTCACTACTCAATATTCAACTTTAATTCAGAGGTATTCCCATGCAGTACTTTTTTCTGCCACTAGATGTCCTCAGTCTGATGCCCAGCATCATTCAACCCACTTTGTCGGAGCCCAGGTCCTCCTGGATCTTATGAATGGACAGTGCAAGATGAAGCGGCACGGTAAGGATCTTATCTCTTTGTCACTCTGCCTTGTTCTCCTATCAATATGCGTCCTGTTAGCACATTAATTGACTGGATGGCTGTTCTGCCTCTTTTATTCACAATCCACCTAACTCACTTTTTTGTTCACGTGGACATCTCCCGTCAGCAGTATCCATTTAAAATTATGCATTTAGCATTAAACTGTATGTAAACCCTAACAAATGTATTTCCATTTTGGCTTGTAAGTATGCCACCCCCATTCATTTCCTTTGACTGCTTGCCAGTGTGACACTATTTGCAGCATCTTAACCGCAGGTATGGAAGTGATAACCACAGCCCAATCTCACTGCCCATCTGAATTTACCCCAAGGCCAGGTTTGTGCCCACAGTGGGAGTAAGCGATTACACATGGCTGCCAATAGCTAGCACCTTACCTGCTGCTTGGCCGCTCTGCAAAGATTCTCTTTTTAGACAGCAGTTCACTGACATAAGGAAATGGTAATGGCACCACAACCTCCCTGCCGGTCTGAAGAGAGCCTTAGGCAAAGAAGTTGTGTAAATAAAACAAATGCAAGGGTGAAAGACAAATTCCTCCAGAAGGAAAGTCTTGTTCCTGGCAGGGACAACGTAACATAATTCTGCACGGTAACAATGTACTTTTAATTCTTTATTTCTATTATAACTTTTTTGTTTGGTTTAGAATAAAAAATACAGAGTTTTGTCACATTTAAAATAAGCTATAGATCAATTGTTCCATATTAGAATGATAAGTGTACCTGTCGTTCCTCTGCAGCTCCATGGTAACTGGAAGGTGGCATGCTGACTCACTATCATTTCAGAAGACAGCCTGGCACAGCGGGGTGCCCGGGAATCAATAAGCAGATCAAGCGGCAGTGCTTGAAAATGCTGCAAAATACAATGGAAAGATTTAAAGCAGAGACAATTATAAGGGGGATTTTCTGGGGAGGTTTGAAAAAGTAAGTAATGTGATCTTTGTTGTTTTATAAATCTTCCTGAATATCCTTACTGTGCATGAAAATGGGCATCAGGCTGGCAGAAGTTTATGGGCATCAGGTCAGTCTTGTATCATCAATTGTCAGTGGTCGGAGGGCGACCTTCTTTCACCTACAAAAAATAAGGACTGGCTGCACATTAATCGGTGCAAAGTGCCCACCTATAGTCCCCAGGCCTAATGTACTAAAACAAAATGCCCAATCCCTGTACAGACTATTGGGGCCCTTGTTATTAATATTAATGGGTATTTATATAGTGCTGACATATTACGCAGCGCTGTACAAAGTCCATAGTCATGTCACCAACTGTCCCTCAAAGGGGCTCACAATCTAATGTCCCTACCATAGTCATATGTCATTATTTTAGTCTAAGGACAATTTTTTAAGGGAAAGCTAAATAACATAACTGCATGTTTTTGGGATGTGGTAGAAAACTGGAGTACCCAGAGGAAACCCACCCAGACACAAGGAGAACATTCAAACTCCATGCAGATAGTGCTGGCCGAGAATTCATACATGTGACCTAGTGCTGCAAAGGCCAGAGTGCTACCCACTGAGTCAACCATGCTGCCTGGCAATTTACCATGTGTTTACCCCTTTACAAATGCTGCAAGTAAAAAAATAGACGTTGAAGTGCTAGAAAACTAGTAACAATTAGAGCTATACAATTTTTACTTGATATAAAAGGTTAGATATCCCTACATCCATTCTTTGCCCACAAAGAATCAAATGGCATCATAAGCTGAGAGAGTGGAAGAGATGGCCACCTATTAGTATATAGTATAAAGATTATTAAGGATCTATTCATCCCAATATGACTCCAATCAATCAATATCCTTATTGAAAATCTGAATGTTCAGGACAATTTATACCTCTTGGGTTGACATGACCCATATGTCCCATATATATAATTCGAAGAAGCTATAAATGGTAGAAAACACAAAATGGCTGTACAGACTGTAAATGTTGTAACTACTAACAGTCCACTGATCTTAAGTTTTCAAACATGGAAACTAATGAGTCTTGGTATCATTAATTGTTCAAAGTGCCATCCAAAGGGCAAAGTATGGCACAAAATGACTCATCTACGGGTAACCATTATGTCTCATGTTGATTGAGTACTTGGGTTGATCCATAGGTCCCATTTATATAATTCAAAGAAGATACAAATGGTGTAAATTACAAAATGACTTAAATGGGCAGTAAATGCTGTAACTACTAACTCACTCTCAACTATGATTGGACAGAGAATAAAAGAATCAACCCAAGAAGGAGCATAGTGATCTTTTTTTTTTTTAATTTGGAAAACAAAGCACGCAATCTACGTAAAAATGTAATGAGCTGTGGATGAGTCTTGGCATCACTAATTGTTTACAGTGCCATTCAAGGGGAAATGTATGGCAAAAGATGGGACTGAAGAACTAGTAATACCAAGTCTCATCTACAGGTAACCATTGTCTCATGTCGATTGTGCGTTTGGGTTGACATGATCCATATGTCTCAAATTTATAATTCAAAGAAGATATAAATGGTACAAAACACAAAATGACTTAACAGACAGTAAATGTTGTAACTACTAACAGTCCACTCTCATCTATAATTAGATCAGAAAATGAAAGGGACAACCCAAGAGGAACACGGTGATGTAATTATTAACAATCCTAGCTCTACTGGAGATTGGACAGAGAATAAAAAGGTCAACCCAGGAGGAACATAATGATTTTATTATTTTCAAATATGGAAACCAAAGCACACAATCAACATGTGAAAATATGGTGACCTGTAGATAAATCTTGGTACCATTTACCGTACCATTGGTACCATTTATCATTCACAGTGGCAAAGGGCAGAAGATGGCACAGTGAACATCTAATGATGCCAAAGTACGCATTTGTCTCATAATGATTGAGAACTTGATTTCCATATTTGAAAGAATTTGAGGGACATTCTCTACCCATAAGCTGTTTTTCAGTATTGAAGCGTCTTATATGAGCACCACAAGATCTCTACAACTACTTTTCGATTATTCTGAAGATTTATTGTTTGGACCAAAACATTTCTGTAGTACAATGCAGGAGCTTACTATCTGATTGCATGCTTCCACTTTATGAAAATGTAACAATCGCTCCGCTGAGTTTGGTCCAGATTCACACCCCGGATGAGCTGCATGTTTCTAGCACAAGGCTGCATTAGGTTTAATCAGAATTACCTTTGCCTGGTAACCGATCAGTAAATCAGTGAGAATGTAATAAAGTGATGGAATTCATTTACATAAATTGCTGACTTCCGAGTGTAAGGTTTGTAAGCACCGGAGTTACCATGGGAACTTGGATACATTTTAGATTAGAATATATGCCGAGCCTGAGCAGTAAAATAAAACAAATATTTCCTAATCTTTCACCACCTTTGCTGGGTTATAAAGAACCCCCAAAAAGGTGAGTAAAGAGATCGCTAGTAACTGGCAGGTGAGCGGGAGAAAACCTTCATATAGTGATTACTGCCTGCATGCTTGGGGCTGCGGCACATTCACCCTATGGGTCTAATTTATTAAAGATTTCCAAAACTGGAGAAAATAGACTATTATGGGAGAACCTGGGTGATCCAGCAAACTTGGAATGAAACAATAACTCCCATATATGTATTCAATCTGACAGTGTCCAAACAAAAGCTATGTCTGCAAAGACCTTACTATCCCTGGTCCCATTTACCATAGAAAGTTCAAAAGCCATAGGTGTCTCCTTTGGATACTGTTTTATTGGACAACGTATAGACTAATTATAATGTCACCCACCTGGGACTTTCTGAATTGTCCTAGCAATCTACAGTATATCTTCCTGTTTGAAAAGGTATTTAATTGTTGAAGAAGAAAAACAAAGGTAGAAAATAGAAGCAGCCATAGCTGTAATACCTACTTTTTATTGCTGGCTTGCAGTGATTCCTTTTTGCCACCAGAGGTCCTCAGTCTCCTGGGTTAAATGGCACCCAACATCAATCATTCCAGAAGACTAAGTACATACAGTGAGTGCAGGGTGAATTGATGACTGGCAGGGAAAGACGATCCAGCGTATGTTCAATGCAAAGGTAATTTGTTAAGTGTGCGGGGTGGGGGGGGATTGTATCATTGAAGGGGGCAAGAGAAATGAGCCCAACATTGAGGTATATTCCTTTCCTATTCTAAAAAAATATAATGTCTGGAGTCAGGCTTTAACTTAAAGTTTTTATCTGCACATGAAAGATTAAATGTGACCTCTTTCCTCAATATCTGCAGAATGCACCATCTGTAAATGAAATAAAGTCTTGGAGGAATATCTGACCACTCAGCATGTTCTCTCTTCTTCTACAACGGAGGTTACTACACCGACTCGCTTCAGGCACAACTCATTCAGCATATTAAGTGATTAATTAGAACTTAGGAGCTGATTTGCATTTGTTTCTTTTTGAGGAAAGATTTGAAAAATCGTCAGGAAATTTGCAAGCAAAACCGTTCCACTTTCCTGGGTTAATTTATATGTATTCAGAACAGCGGAGGGCTCCGACACCGCTGCAGCTGTCATTTATTTCTGTGTGTTAGTAGAAAAGATTTCCTTACATCTACTGTCATCTGATCACCCAAAAGGTTCCTTGTGTCAGTTTGAAGAGACTAAGGTTGTCATTCAAAGAGATCATTATTTTTTCTGTTTTGGCTACAGAAGGAGCATAATGTATATATAAAGCCAAAAAACCCAAAAAACTTTATGGAGCCTAAACATTTATTATATTCTGGAGCAAGTTGTGCTTTGATATGCAAAAAGAAATACCTGCAGAGTTTGTCTTGGTCATTAAAGAGTTTCAAGAGGCTGCAAAACAGCAAAAGATTTCTTCTGGGAACTGCCCCCTCCCCCTCATCAAGCCTCCATCCTGCACACAAATGAGCAGGGAAGCCACGTTCTTATCTAGTCGTCCATATGTCGGATGTCCTTAACTTGGGGACGGCCTGTATAAATTTTTATTAGTGCTGGTGTTTTCCACACTTGATAATTCATGTCATCCTCTACTAAAGGAATTTACAATCTAATGTTCTGACATAGTCAAATGTCAAAACCATTGACAATAAAAACTCTTTCAGATCCCTGATGTAAAACCTTGCGGCCAGCAGCTGCCAGGTGCACAACAACTGCACCGCGAGTAACCAGATTAGCATGCAGCTGTGGTGCAAATCTTCAAGCAACTTTACCTTTGTGAACTATGACGCTGAATGCAAAAAAAATGGTTCCCAGCCTCTCTGATTCATTTGCATGGGATCATGGTTGAACCCGTGGCAGAATGCTGGGGCTTAAAACCGGTCTAAAATGACCCTTAATCTTCCACTGTGATTTTTAGCATGTGGGAAAAAACCTGACCCACACAAACATGGGGTGAACATAAAGCTAAGCAAATGGTATCTTGTAATAATACAGTGCTCAGTGGCAGACATAGCCAACAATGGGGCCCTGTGAGGAATTGAACTGGGGCCCCGCTTCCTGCCAAACTGACTTTAGGTTACTTTTGGTTGGGGTCCAGGGCAATTGTGCAAAGGCACATTGTGCACCTCTAAAAGTCCACCCCCCATAGCATTGTACATACTCCATTGTAATGTCATGTTTTAGGGTGGAAGCCAAGTAACCAAGTAAGAGTGCCCTGGAGGAAACCCATGCAAACCCTTTACATATAGTTGCCTGGCCAATTTGAACCCAGGATCCTAGTGCTGCAAGGGTAAGGGTGCTAGCCACTGATCCACCATTCTGCCCTATGCCCTATGCATACTTTTTATGGTCATTGCCCACCGTGTATCATCCCTTCCCGTATGCCCCCTCTACCACCATTCCCTGCATAAATCTGTCAGATGATGATGGAGTTTTTACAGGGACAATGATGCCTTCGCCTATTTACAGAGACAATGTTCATTCCTAGAAATTGGATGTTCCGGTCCAAACACCGCATGCTGGGAAGAGGTCACATATACCCTGTACAGTTTTTTGATGGCCCTGATGATAGAACAGTGTGTTCAGAAAGCATTTCAGTGGGAGCCGGTAGTAAATGTTACCTAATGTTAATGAAAACACAGCTGGGCTTTGGGATGTATTTTTTTTTTTTGTCATTAATGGCAACATTTTTCCAAAATTTGCCAATTTTTGCACGTTTTCAAATAAAAACTCTTAACTTCACTCATCATCAGTGAGCAACCCAGCTGCAGGAAAGAGACATCTTTTGCTAGGTCCTGTATGAGACACCAGATACTGCAGGGAGACTTCTTCCATTGGATAACTAAAGCATAGAGGAACCCAGTGGGGGATTGATCAGTTTTTGGTGAAGTTGACCTTGGCATAATGCAAGAGACTATTACTTTTGGTCCACCATAAAATACGGTTATTATGATTTTTTGCTAAGTGTTAAGAAATGTCAGGAAGCCTTTCCAGCTGGCAGCTTTTAAAAGCAGTGGATATAATTTCTGTGTTGGCCACAGTGATGCACTCAGCATTGAAAATTCTACCTCCCATCACACACCACCCAGTAAAAAGCATCCAAGTGACTAAGAAACTGCATGAGCTACATGGAAGGATCTGTGCGTATCAGCAGTTTTTGCCGCTATCGTGTCCTGGATGCACAAGTGAATTCTAATATAGATCTTTTCTTTCTCAGAGGGAGAGCTTTTATTCTTCCGAAAATACATAACTCCATATTTCAGTTATTATTTTCTTCTAATTTCCAGCATTGCTCAGGACTACAATAGTGACACCACGTGGACTGAAAAAAAAATAGCTGTGTCTATAAAAGTATAAAGAATATATGATATTTTTATAATAGATGCATGAAAATAGGTGCAAAAATAACATATCATGAAGCCAGAGACGCAACACAGTGATCATTATATAGACTGCATTAGAAAATTGCTTTAGTTTACAGATTAGGGGGCCATGGGCAAGTAGGCAATTTTGCCCCCCAGCCCTTTAATTGGCATTGATAAGAGCTGCATTATGCAGATCACCCATTATGCATTGGCTATACTGGCAAAGCCCACCCCATTAGATGCCGACTGCCTACAAGTAAATTCTCTTCTATAGAGGCGGGTGCACAATTTTGACCAAATGCACGTCCTTCTGCAGGAGCATAAAGGTTGGTACTGCATCCCCCGGACACCCCAGACTCATCTTTATGTTGCCCTGTGGATGATCTAGCTCTACTTTGAGAAGCTCATGGTAATAGAATGCTTAAAGTACTGTAGGTCTACTTTACAAACTCAAACAGAACCAATAGTTTTGTACATGTATATTTTATTATCAATTAAACC
>NC_092858.1:161299857-161303347 GCF_032062135.1 Pyxicephalus adspersus | reverse complement strand
AATCAACATTGCTCTCCATTCCATGTTCAGGATGGTGTCAGAGAGAGGGGTACTGCTGCTCGCTCATCCCCCCCCCCCCCCCCCCCCCCCCCCCCACTCCATAGAACAGAATAGCACTGTGTGTACAGAATTTGTTCATTTATCTGTTGCTGGAAATTATAATAAAAGATCATTTGCAGCAACAGCCATGTGTACAAAGCTTTAGATGTTTGCATGATAAGGCAAATGAACAATATCAGCCTGATATCATTTGTATATCTAGATCAGTGTTTCTCCTGAGGTTGCTCTGGGGGTTCCCAGTAGTTTATAACTCTCAGGTCAGTTTAACTGATATCAATCATCTATTTGGCTATCTGTAAGGGCGACATTGTTCCCATTAGCCTGCAATGTAAGAATCATTCTTCCCACTGACCACCACGCTAATATACTGTGAGCTGTGGATATAGTAATTATAGCAGGAGATCCTTAAAGAACGGAAAGTTATTTCAAGAGTCCCCTCATGTTAAGAATATTGAGAAAAGACTGACCCAGATTATTGCAATATATTATATTATTGCATTATAATAGTGAACCACTAAATAGCATTTAGAATTTAGCAGAAATCAGATATCAGTCGTAATGCTACCACCACTAGAATGGTACAGCTCAACTCGGTGCATGTGGTTGTTGATCACCTGCTGCTCACCTACATTATCCCACCCATGCTCAGTTCATGTGTTCCCGGTCAATATTTCATTTGAATATCAATTAGGAGAGTGCTCATATTTATTACATTCTTGTTAATGTTTTTACTGGAATATCTAATGTGATGAAGACAGGGCCCAATTTAATAAAGCTCTCCAAGACTGGAGTGGATACACTTTTATCAGTGAAGCTGGGTGATCCAGCTAGGACTGTCACACATGTGGTCAGTATATTACACCTCTCAGTCCTTTAGCAATCTGTGAATATGCATATCCCATCCTTCCTTCCATTTTTTATTGTTTCGGAGGCTGCATGCCAGCACTGAAATGTACAATGCAGTTGTTAGCCCATAACTGTTCTCCATTATCCCAAACAGAAGTGAGCGTATTACAATCCTGTGACGGCATCTTGTTAATTATATAGAGTCGCTAAGCCATGTTACTGCCTACTGCATGTTCTTAATTACCTGGTGATTTAATACACAGTCAGATGAATGATCAAGACATTTATCTATAATTAGGGACTGCGAGCAATCATAAACATGACTAATGACTTTGAACAAATTTATATATTTGGAAAATATTACTGAAGCAATTGAAATGATTATAGAAACATTTCACCTGAGGGGAAAGCAGCTGTAATGTGTGGGATCTGCAGCCTGCAAATTGTGTTATGAATAAATGAAAATAAATTGTATCTAATGACAATGTGTTTACAGCTTGTTATTAATGCACAGATACAACGGAGCTGTGTTTCCTAAGGTGTGGGATGTGAAAGGACTGGTGACAAGCATGCTTATACCAGAAGGATAATCAGCGGATCAGATGTGTTCTATACAGAGATTTTATGTATAGCCAAAAATGGCAATTGTACAATTGTCACTGGAACAAGAGGAGAGAGGGAATCTTAGGTTGTAAGCTCTGCTGGGGAGGGTCCTCTCCTCCTCCTGTGTCACTGTCTGTATCTGTCTGTTATTTGTAACCCCTGTTTAATGTACAGCGCTGCGTAATATGTTAGCATTATAAAAATACTTTTTATTATTATTATTATTATTATTAATAATAATAATCTTCCAGTAACAGCTAAGGCTGGGTACACACGTGCAATAATTGTCATTGGAAAGGATCTTTCCAAGGTAATAGCAACAAGAACGTCTATGGAGTAGGCAAATGACACTGTTCATCATCCGTGCAAAAGCGCGCTTAGAAAGCTTCAAAGGCAGAAAGCCAGCCTTGCTGAATAATAGTGAGAGCACCGTTAGTTCACAGCGCTCCTAAACAACGTCTGCCGCATAGACATCCATTGATGAAAGGCACAGCCTTCCTAAGCTTATTTTTGCCTACACCATAAACGTTCATCCTATTTTATGATACAAACTTCCTTTCTTGTTTTTGCACATAGTTTGTATGATAACCATTAAGGTTATAGGCAATAACACAGGCTTACTATCCATCCTCTGAAAAAGATAAGAAGACCTGTTAAACGCGTCGGAAAAATATTATAGACAAGTATGTTTGTTATTGTCTTTTATGATTACTTTTGTGCCTAGTATTTGTATTATGTTGTATGCTGACACCACTCCATGTATTAAAACATTTTTTAATTTCAATACATTTTGAATATTTTAAATATGTTCAGCCAGGAATTCCGTACTCTCTAATCCTTCTCTTTCCGCTTGGATATGTAAAAGATCTTTCTCTCTTTCTTATCTTTTATATTTGATTTTAGCAGGGGCTTGCTGAGACATGAACATAATTGCAGTGGTTCCTCAGGGGTAAAAAGGTTGAGAAAGATGAAATTTCACTTACCCTGTTTCCTTACCTTTGCAAGAACCACTTTTCTTAACCATTCCTTGTGGAGGTTGTAGGCCCGGATGTCACTCCCTACAATACAGGACCAGTAAACCTTCATTATAAGTGAGAATGCCAAGGGCCCACCCACAGCCCAAGTGCAACAGAAGCACATCAGGCACCAAAAAAGGAAGGGATAAAGCAAGTTATTTGTTAGGTTCCCCTAGATAAAAACAAGCAATGGTGCAATGTGTGGGTGACCCTATTGCAAGGGCAGTTATGTTTAAATCCAAGTGTTCCGCTATTTCCAAGAGCCTTTTCCAGTCATTTATTATACATTGTAAAAAATCCAAATAAAATTTATTTGGTAACAGAATTGGTGGGGTTTCATATTTTTAAATATGTCTGATTTACATTATTGTTCTAATTACACTGGGAAACATTTTTGAACAAATTTTTTGTTGAATGTTTAAGCTTATTTACACTAAAATAGGTATGCTGATTCTGAAGTGCAGTTAGTTTTCTTCTATCACGGCAGGAATTTACCGCCTATAATATTGCGATTACTGTAGCGTAGATTTGTATAGGCTATTCAGTTACACGCAAGACAGTGTGGTCAGAGGTTGTGCGCTGCTCTACGTAGTGAATAAGCAAAATGTTTCCTTTCTTTCAGATCATGTCTGGCTCTGCTGTTTCTTATCATAGGTGCCTAAACAACCCCGATTTATTTTGTTATATCTGTGGCAGTTTCACCATTCCAAGGGCAAACATCAGCACATTTTCTACAGCAAGCCAATTTGGCATATTTCAAAGTTAAGGTACATAAACGCGTCCAATGGTCCAATGGTCCACTCGCCCGATAATCAGCTCAGGGCCCTTGTCAGATGAGAATCTGGCCCGTCTATATGACTGTCCTGGCAGTTCCACCAACGATGGAAGATGCACGATCCTAATTCAAGGGACGACTATAATGGCACGTGTGTATGCAGCTTTATTAAACCCATAAGGTGTGCAAA
>NC_092858.1:161291454-161299690 GCF_032062135.1 Pyxicephalus adspersus | reverse complement strand
GCTATACGGCCAGTGGCTCGTTCAGATGAAATCCCAGTGCCGGTTTTCCTTACACTACCCTTTCTTGAAGAACATGAATATGGTGATGAACTAGGTGACAATCAACATTTTGAAATTGAAGAGGACTCTGTTCGTAAGGGATTTGATCACCATGAGTTGAGTAATTTGACTACGTGAGAAAAACTTACTTGAAAAAGGAAGGTATCATACTTTCGAACCAGAGAAATTGCATTTCTGCAGTACTTTGAACTGACAGCATCTTTGTGTATTGCCATAACATACCTGGTTTAATCGAGGAATTCTATACCTCAACTGAATGGCGACTATTCATCGATAGCTTAAAGCGGAGCTTAAAGTGTGTCCTCCTTCACAATGGGAATATATTTGGGTCAGTCCCAAATGGCCATTCAGTTTCTTTGTGAAGAATATGCAGACATAAAGAGAGTCATTGAGTTGTTGCAAAATCACCAACACAATTGGGGCACCTGTGTTGACCTTAAAATTGGATGCTTCCTTTTTGATCAGCATAGCGGATACACCAAGTATCTGAAAGGTTAAAATAGCTGATCTAGCTGGGGTCATTGAAGGGAAAAATTGCTGATCTAGCTTGAGCCATATATCGTAAGGGAGGTGTATTTTCTTTCCTGTCTACACAGTTTAAATGTAAACAAATGTCGGAAATTGTACTTTCTTTGAGATACGATGTATGCCCTGTTTTCCTTACAATGTGTCAAATAACATTATATATGTAACTAAAGATCACTCCTTCTATTGTGTAATTATCTGTATAAAAAGACTACCTTCTTAAGTAAACATGAGAGTATAATCATAAGACCATACTGTGTGTGTGTGTTATTGGGATATCTCTCCAGACGTCTGTCTTTCTGGTGCAGGGGAAGTCACGGTGCATTCGATTCGTGGAACTAGAAGTAGAAGCAGATCCTTTCAGTATCCCTGTTATCTGTGCATGTGGGACAGCAGAGCTCGTGAGAGGCATTGGGTGGAAAGGAATTGGCCTCCAAGATCTGTCCTAAAACCAAGTGATCTAAACATTCTACATGAGCCACTTGTTGATAGAAATATATTTCTGCCTCTGCACATGAAACTGGGCCTGATGAAGCAGTTTGTTAAAGTTTTGCCAACTGAATGAGACTGTTTCAAGTGCCTCATTTTGGCATTTCCTAGCCTGTCATTTGAAAAAATAAAGGCCAGTGTGTTTTATGCTTCACAGATTCGGCAGCTCATCAAAGATGAACGTTTCATCAGGGCAATGTCAGAAGTCGAAAAGATTCCAACAAGATTTGAATGTCATGGAAGGACGGTATCAGGGTGGATGCGATGTAAATATGATGGCTGACTATTGTTGGAGCATCCAGCGGGATTAACCTAACACTGACCAACCCAGGAAAAGCTATAAGCGTAAAGTTTTACCTTAACCTCTTCCCCGATTAATTTTCAAATGTTTTACTGTAAAAAAAAAAAAATGTCAGTCATAATAAATTCTTTTGTATGAACAAAATAAATTTAAATAAAAAGTACATTCAAGTCATTTCATTATTTTTTCACTGTATGTAAAAATTTGTGTTTTTTGACAAAAATGGGGGGTACCCTGTATCGCAAAAACTAGGTCATTTCAGGATTCACTACCTAAAAATTAGTATTAAAAAAAAAAACAGTGTAAGATTTAACTGATAATGCATTTTTGTTGAAAGTATTGAAGCCAAAGTATTACCAAGACAGGCAGGCAATTTGTATTTTCAGAAATTGATAAAAAGCTGATATATATGGGGATAAACTAATCCTTTAATATAAAAGATCACAGTGAAAAGCATAAAGGTCACGTTGCTAACATCTGGAGCACATTTGCTACAAAAGCTTTTGTTTTCCTAGCCTTATATTTACGAGAGGTTGACACTTATTAGTACTTAAAACCATCCTTTAAATAAGCAAGGAAATAGTGATATCAAAGCTTTAATTTAGACTTTCTGGAGGGCCAATGGGCCAGGAACATGCTCAGCCCACCTCTATTTAAGTACTTAGGATCCTCCTGTCATTTACTGCTCAATGATATGGAACATGCAGCATGGAGAAGGTGCTACTTTATTATTAGATGCATATATATTTGACATGATTAAGAGAAGTACATGGTCCTCACCCAAGTTGTACACTTACCTTGAGCTGACATGCGCAGCTACTCTATATGCAATGCGCGGCTACAATATATGCAGTGAGTCTTCACTGCACAAGCAGCCCCCAGACTCAAAGACCTCTCTTGGTCTGCATTTCAAGGCTCATGTAGGGGATTGGGTGTTGTGGACCAAGGAGCAATCATGCTTTAAATTGCTATTGATCCTCCATCTTAGACAGCTGCACTAGATCAAGAATTTGCAAAATATGTTTATGGGGGTTGTACTTTATCCAGATTATAGTGGGGGCAAGTAGCTCAACTGGTTTTGTTTCATAAAGTAGAAGACATTACACGGCATACTCAAGCAGCTTTGTCAGTTCTAGGAACATAACGTCTTTGGCATCCACATGGATAACTCCAATCACCTTTAAATCAACATGGGGGTGAATCAAGATAGATGTAGGTTGTCCAAGAACAGGATGGGGAAGTGTGAATTTTGGGTAAACGTCAAATTACATAACTTCTGGAGGTTAGGTTAGCAATGTTCTCCCCAGACCCTTTTAGCTGCACCACCCAGCACTTTTCAGTAATTACCCGGCTGATTTTTGGTGGTTACAGAAAAATTGGGACACAATACAGGACAGCTTCTTCCCAGCCAACTTAAAAGAAAAAAAATTCTCAGAATACTGGTTAGTGTTTTCAAAAACTCCAACACCTTTCATCCACTTCTAGGACAATTTACATGAGCCTTGAGCATAAAATATGAAATGCAGCAACTGGCTAAGTGGCCAGGTTATGTTCCACATTCTCATTAGACCAGAAGTGGCTTGGATAAGTCATGAAACACTTTTAACATTACAGAACAAGTCCCGTTGAAAGGACAAACTACTACTATTTAATAGATGAATAAAATATATAGGCCTTTGAAGAGAAGGTGAAAATGTATCAGGTTGATACCTGGCTTTATTATCTTTTCATAGTTCTCCCAGGGACCCTTTTAGCCGGGTGCACCACCCATCATTGTAGAATAGCCATCTGACTGTTTTGGGCGTTTATTGAAAAGTTGGGTCAAAATACAGGGGTGGCTACCTGCCTACAGCTTCTTCCCAATGAGCTCAAAGTTTGTTGGGAAAATACTGAAGTTACTATCAAACAAGTTTGACACGTATCTACCCCAAAGCATTTTAGAACATCTCTACCCTGAAATCTTGAAGCTGCCACAGCAACTGGAACATTCAACCAAGATTGTACAGAATCTGTGTGGCATAAAGTTGATTGAAAACATATATTGGAAATTGTTAAAATTACTAAACACCATAATTAACCATTGCTACTATTTCAGGCAGGATTGCCAAGGAGGTTTAAAAAGGAAGTGACTGGGTTTAGGCCTACTTTATTATGTAGGGCTTCCCAAAAACAAAAACTTAAAGAACATTTGTGTAAAGAAATGAAAGCTTCCATTATCAAACTCATTAAGACTGCAAACTAGAGATAAGGCCATTTACCCAGGTGCGCCAAATCTAAAATTGGTTAAATGCTGCCTGGAAATGAGGTCCAGGAGTTCATCAACAACTTCCATCTAAGGCTTATCACAGATAGTTGGCTTCTTCAATAATAGGAGGAAAAAACAAATCATATTCCCATGTTTTCAAATGATAAAAAAAAAGCATCTTGGATTATATAAAGCTTAATAAAATCTTTTAACATAATAAGAAAACAATACTTTATAGTGTTGTTAAAGCAGAGGGGAAAATATGCAATTTGCGATCTTAAAAAAAAAAAAAAAAAAAACAGCGGATTAATTTATAAACCAGGAAAAAAAGTTAAGGGGAAGTCATACTAACTGAGATGACAAAATGTTCGAGTTGATGAGAGGAGAGCGACACCCTGACTAAAAAGTGTGAATCACTGATAAGTTCATATTCAAAATATATAAAATATATCATGCTCCCTTCAATTAAGGGCTCTTGCAAAGAAACTTGTAATACGAAAAGTAACAAGTTCCAAATTTATTAAAGTCCTCTGTAGAAAATCATGCCAAACACTGTACAGTCCGAAAATAAAAGGGGCTTTGGGCTCAGAGAGGCTGGGCTCTCACACGCTGGAAGGATGGTTGAGGGGGAAGTCTGTCTTGCCAAGTGCTCAGTCTTTATCGGACTGCAGTGATGCGGTGGCCAGGGCTACGGCTGTGACTGGCTGTCCGATGCCGTGTAGCTGCAGCTTTGCCATTTTCTTCTGTTCACACTCCGACACTAATCGGCTTAGCTCGGCTGCACTGTAACCAATCAGAGTCTTCAGATCGCACACAAATTTGTAGACAAACCTCTTCCCTTGAACTTTACAGATCATGTCACCATCATAGTAATATCTATGAATAGGAAAACAAAGCAAATTAAAAACAAAAATGAATATATCATAGTACTTTCAAGCTTGGAACTTTTAACTAGGGATGAGTGAGATTTTTTTAACTCGATCTCGCTGCGAATTCGGGCATTCTCACTTACTGAAATTGTAGGCGAGAATGGCCGGTGTAAATTCGCAGATCGAGATCGAATTTTCCTAAAAAAGTCTCACGGGCTGTGCTGATCAATGAATGCAGCCGTGGCTTATGGTGCAATCCCCGGCGCTAGAGGCTAAATGGGGACAAGTCTCCCCATTCAAAACCTCTAGTGCTCTCTGATTGGCTGAAAGGAAAATCCTGATTACTTTTCAGCCAATCAGAGAGCACTAGAGGTTTTGAATGGGAAGACTTGTCCCCGTTTAACCTCTAGTTCTGGGGATCACACACTGATACGAGGATTCCCAGGGCTGTATTCATTCATGCAGCCTTGTGAATCCACTGCGATCCCCGCACAAGAGGATTCCCAGGGCTCCATGAATGAATGCAGCCCTGGGAATCCTCCTGTAATGATTTCCTGGAACTCTGCAATAACTTTTCCAGCCTGCAGGATGAATGCATTGGCTACTTGTACAGCTTTTTACAAAAATACCAGCCCAAATACGCTGCATTTATATATTTTTAAGGTATTGATTACATATCTAAATTAATCCATGTCTTTTAATTCAGTGTAGATTTTAGCTTTAAACACTTGGGTCCCAGAGCTTAAAATGGCAATGATTTAATGGCTGCTTGTCCCATTTTAAAAAGACATCTGGGACCCTTGATGTGTCTGCCGATAAACACTGAAACCTCTTTCGGTTTGCGATAGCTGGGGTGTTCCTGGACTTTTATCCTGCAACTCAGATCTATGAAGTGAAGATCACTGGGATAGTTCAGCACTTCTAGGAAAGAACTGTTCCAGCACAGTCCAACCACCCCCTTGTACAGCAGTAGATTACTGCTATAGTGATTTAATATTGCTGGCTTATGGCACCAAGTAACTGATTCCTAAGTATTAGAGAGGGTGCCAGATCCAAACCATTCATTAAGGGGGGAGGGGGGGGGGAGTAATAATACTAAGTATATCTCACTACTCAAAATTATTTACCCAGCCAAAACCACAACTTTTGTAACTTGGATTACACTTGCACAACAAATGTTGAAGTTGAGGATTTACCATTCCACTGCAGAACTAATGTGACATTTTATAAAGCTGACTTTACATCGCAATAAAAAAAAAAAAAAAGTAGTTAACACTAAAGTGTGTAGTGCTGAATAGTCCTACAGTTAGAAGATGAAAACTCTGCACACTAGTTCTTCAGTAAGTGTATACTCGTTTCCTTTCCTCATGATATAAAAGAGTTTTATTTTTAGTTCCAGAATACATAAATGGAAAGTAAAAAAAAAAAATCTTACCGAAGTGCACGGCTAAGCTTTTCGTAGTTCATGGTGGGTTTATTTTTGCGCTGACCCCATTTTTGAGCAACTAGCTCTGGCTGGTTTAATTTGAACTCTCCTTCATCTCCAACCCATGAGATACAGTCCCTGGCATCTTTGTCAGTGAGGAGCTCCAGCAGGAACTGCCATAGCTGGATCTGACCATTGTTACCTAGAGACAAAAAAACATGTGGCATTAGCTAATCATACTAGGTAAATAGGCACATTGGTCTGTTCCTGGGCCATCGATACCCCCTTTTTTCTTTCCCATTTTGGAGGCAGGACTGAATACATGCAGTATGCTGGTCAGGTGACTTGACACTTATGTTGATCCTCCACAAAAAGAGCAAAAAAACCATTTTGGGGGGGGAAAAAAAAAAAGACGCAATGCTTCAACAGATGACAACAAACATGACTAAACAATCCAGGACTTCCCGGTAATAGAGTAGTAGTAGGACAAGTTATTGTTAGATCCCTGAGAAGTAGCATAGAACTCATACTCGTCTATAACAAATTTAATTCAAATACATAGGGAATGGAAATCTGCAAAATGAAAATATGCACCTGTCCTGTTTCCAGGGGAACTTCTGTCTTCTCCAGATATGCGGGGTGCCCGCTGCACTTTGGCCACTTTGGTCTGAGTGTTTATAACTTTAATGGTTGTTGTGGGAGTCGTATTTGCAAGGGATCCAGGAATTATCTGTACAGCTGTAATAAAACATGATTGTTACTAATGTGACTTTTGTCTAATACACCCCCCACCTATAACTTTACAAAAGGCCTTCACTTTCAGTTTTCAGATTAAAATAAAATGTGTGCAGTGATATTTGATATTATTTTAGGTAATATAACTTGAAAGACCAAGGGCACAGCATTCAACTTACGTTGATCAATAGTAACTGTAGCAATTTCTCCTCCATGTTCCTGGCTAGCCAACACATCTGGAAAATAAAATATAAACATGAATAACGCCTGTGGAATGTAATCCAAGAGTCACAAGTATGTGAGTATTGGGATCAGGTAGTTAAACAACCCTTTAATTTTCCTCCACCCATGTGATTTCCAGCCATTCATCAGGAACAGGCTGCAATTCCTCAATCAGGTCATTCACAACCTAAAGCGACCCTAAGGTCTGCAACAGCTCTTTCCAGTGGTCGGATTCTCCTATATTTCTTCTGTTCAAACACAGCAGTCACACACTACAGCATTCAACCTTCCTGAAAGTGCAGGAGAGCCCAGTGGCCCACATAGAAAAACCATGGCATTTAGAGGCAGGGGCCACTGGAAGTCTACATTCCATTGAAATGTTGAATGAAAGAGGTATGGTGGAGGATGCAGCTGTGAAAGGTAAAACAAAGGTAGCTCAAATATGAATACAGAACACTGTGACTGATTTAACATACATTTGTAGAAAGTTGGGTATATAAATTATGTTTTATCACAGTCAGATGCCAAATTGTCCCATGTCTTTAAAATCTCTAAGAATACTGTCACATTGACCTTTTAACCTGGACTCCATGTGTATTTGTCTCCCTTTTCCTTACATTCATGGAGGAGTATTCTTTAGTTTATCTTTTAGTTAACAGAAACTAAGAGGCAGCCCTGCGTAGGCTATATGACTGCAGCAAACAATGTTTATTAGCATAATCTGTGTTTCAGACATGTGTAAATCTGGATTATAATTCTCTCCAGCCCTTTTTACCCAGGTGCACCACCCGGCACATTTCAGTAACCACCCTGTTTTTGGGAGGGTACAGAAGAGTTAAGTCATAATACAGGGGCTACCACCCGCCTAAAAAAAATTTGGGTTGAACAGGGTAATTCATATACACCAACAGAATATGTCAGCCCTTCTGGAATGGTTTCTTACATTTCCTGAGCAGCTCTAGATGACTCCACAGAATTTCTCCTCTGGGGACTCTCTGGAAGAAATCTTCCTGGCTGATCTGGCACAGCTCCCTCCCAGGTATACTCAAGGCATTCACATTAATATCCGATATACCAAATTCCTTCATTACCCATAGTACCCAATGCAGGACCTGGTCTGTGGACCACTGAATGGGATCTGTAACAAAATAAAAGTACAAAAGTTAATATCCTAACTTGTATCGGGAACGTCTCACTAACTAGCAATATTCCCATGGACTTTTAATTACTCCAATAACAGTTGCAGCAACCATGACAATTACCACTCCATTCTCCAATGGTTTATCCTTCTAATAAATGTTTTATTTACAGAAACCCTTTAACCACCTAGCTGTTAAGCCCGACCTTCGTTCGGGCAAAAAAAA
>NC_092858.1:161285281-161289311 GCF_032062135.1 Pyxicephalus adspersus | reverse complement strand
GGACCTTTGTCCCATACGGCCATGTGCATTTGTACCAATGCACAGTGCCATGAGAAGACGTTGTGGGGGCACGGCTATCAGCAAGATCTCTGCCAACGGATTACGGTACACCTTGTTAGACATTACCTGGCCACACCTAGTCCTGCCCTCTGCTTTTTGAATTGACAAACCTTTGCTGTTAAAGCAATCAAACAGAGCTGCAGTGTCTAGAAGGGGGGACATGCAAGACAAAAAAAGTGGATTAAACAGTTTATCCAAAATTGTTTTAGTATCACTGCATGAGTTGCAATGTTTAGGCAAAACAGAAAAGACTCTTTGCCATCTTTACTATTCTAGCCTATTAATGTTCCCTTCCCATTCCCTGTTGATGATATCATCTTCTGGCCAATTCAGAAGGGACCTTGCTGCAGACAACCAAAAGGAACCGCTCATGTCAAGCAGGCAGTGACATGGAAACCATAAGATATACCCTACCAGAAAGTAACCAGAGGAAGATTGAAAACGGAGCTGGAGCATCAGGGGACCACAACTTTAGGTTAATGAAAATAGAGTTTGTTTTTGAGTCAATGAACTATTTAAAAAACACTCTCTTACGTTTTAAATGCCTAGTGCTACCCAAAGAAAATATTCTTCAGTCAAATCACTGGAGGATACACTTTCCTCATTAAAAATAGGACTGAGAGAGCTATGCTATAGTCTTACCCTAGACGCAAGAAAAGTAAGAAAAACAGAGAATCATCCTCTATCTGTTAGTAGAAGTAGATATTCCCTATAAAAATATACAGAGAATGCAAATGGACAAAACAATGACAACAGTAGGTCAGGCAAGTCCCTTAGCTTTCAGGTACATCCAGAATCTGCCCACACTATAAATGAAAGAAGAATTCCACAGAGCAATACTGGGAACAAAGAGGGGGATATAATTTAAAAAAACAATGCCAGGTAACTGATATGTTAAACATTCTCAAAGTGTGTAATACTTATAACAAGAATGAAAATAAATCCTTCAATCCAATAGAAAATACTGACCTTGCTGGGATATAACTTGCACACTGAGCTGTACAGATCCATCTGTTTTAACTCCTTGATCAAATAAACTCCTCTCTGGATCAAGCTGAAACAGAAACAGTTTAAATATAAATGAGAAGTTTACAATAAACTTATCACAAAAGATGCAGAAAAGAATACAGACATACAAATTTAATTTACCTGTTCATTTTAGAATACGCAAAAAAACTCTACATTAAGCACACATTATTTTCACTTTACTGTAATTACCTGCCTTATTTTTAACATTTTTTTCCTACAAATGTTAATAAAGTCTCCTAAAAAACACTTTACAGAAACTGTTCAGCTCACAGGAAGTGACAAGAGCATTGTAATTTATATCAGGATTAACAGATATTTTCAAAAAATGTTCTTTGCCTAAAGAATTGTAAAGCTGCAATCAATTTTTTTGTGTTTGGTTTTAGATAATATTTAAGGCACAGTGGGCCGGATATATTAAAGCTCTCCAAAGCTGGAGAGGATACACTTTCACCAGTGAACCTGGGTGATCCAGCAAATCAGGAATTGTTAGCAAATGTTTTCAATCCTGGACCAGATCCATTCCAGGTTTTTTGATAAAAGTGTATCCTCTGCAGTCTTGGACAGCTTTAATAAATCAGGCCCAATGTGTTTGTTTATATGAAGAACACAGACAATAAGAAATCATTGTAATCCAACCACAAATGGTGGTATTGGGGGCTTTAGCTATGCTGCAGCTATAAGGTGAATCTTGTGTATCCCATACCGACATAAAATTACTTCCACACTTTGAGGAAAAGTATACAGTTTGATCAGTGTGAGGTATTTTCTTTACCTGTTGAAATTGCCCTTAACCCAGAAAAACTAATGCAGTCAAGCTCACGTAAGGAATAATAGGCTGCAATATATTACATTTTTGGTCTTGGGATTAGATCTCTCAGAACCCAAGGCAGTTTGCAAATATTTCAAAGGCGTATTGTAAATCTTCGGGAACATAAAGACCTACAGCTACGAAGACTATGGCTTATACCTGGATATCTTGCAGGAAGATTTCATGTGCTTCAAGTGAGCATTGAAGTCTGGGCTCTAGTAGCTTCTTAAGATTTCCAATTGGCTCATTTATATCAATAGACTGGCTGACAAACTCTGCGGTGGTGTATGTCTGTTCTATAATGCTAAAATAAAAAAAATTAAAAAGACAAGAAAATAAACAGTTTAGACTATTTATGAGAGAGACACACAATCAACATTACTCATTAGGTTAATTTCTCCCTACTTTCTGTTTTCAGGGATGCAAAAGGGGATCTCCCTAAGTGTAGGTAATTCCGCTCCTGCCTTTAAAAAGGTGTCCCCATTAGAGAATTTCCTTAGCTTTCTAGATGAATGAACATTGCCAATCAAGATGTCCGAAGATCCACTGGAAGGAAGAAAAGGAAAATGGCATTTCCCAGCACTGGAACACAGACAGTTTAGCAACACGGACAGAGTTCGGCTTTAAGTAAACCTGACCATGTTCCCTGCGGGTGCTGCCATCTTCCTTCTTTTCTTCGTACCGACAGATACCCATCCTGATTGGCTGAGATGACATAAGGTGTACAGGAGTTCAATCAGTTGCAGCGACCACAGGAGCAGCCTTGATGTGCCGAGTATTCTGGCAACCATGTGCGCAACGAATTTGACAGAAAAGGGCGATCTGGCAGATAAGAATTCTTATTGCAGAAGGGACATTGTCTCTCCCTTTTTGTAAAGAAGCCTTGCCTGGTTGTCATTTAGTTTTCATTAATGTTGAACTTTAGTTGAGCTTTAACCAGACATTGTAATAAACACACTAGGTGATGTAATAACACCATTCTGACTATTTTATAGTTATGGAGTGAAGTCCCTAGGAAGAATAAAAATCCAAAAGGTGATCTAATCAACAGATTTTACCAATAGTAACATGTTTAGGTGAATATAGCTCTCAACTAAAAACAATGACAGTATAGGCCTGTCTGACTTCAGCACTTACCTTTCCTCTGTGCACTCTGTCTTCTCTGAACCATCAATTTCTATCTCTATCAACTCCTCAGCCTCCCTCTTCGTCATGGCTGAAACTTCACAGCTGAAAGCCTAGAAAATCAGAATTGGGATATTACCAGTTACTCATAATTTATATACATTTTTTAATGCTGTTAATAGTTTTTGTCAATACAGTGCAAAATGAAAAAACAGACACACATGGGTATTCACAACATATACAGAGGGTATTGATCACTTATAGGTATTGTACAAGAAACATTCTACTTCTCTCTAGAACAGCTCAGGAACATCTATTTTTCCCATATTAACTACAACGGTGTGGAAAAACCAAGATAAAACCAAACCAAGTGTTATCTCCAATCTAAACACCATACTGAAAACCACAATACTGGGCTACTGCAAAAGAGGAAACATTATAAAACCAACAAAGCCTTTCATTATAACAGAAACACAAACGTTTCCTAATCTGTAAAAATCATGTTACCAGCACTCATCACAGGATAAAACTCATAGGTATTTCATTACCAGCTTTAGTACCATCTCACACATCACTTGGACACTATACTTGGCACTCCTTAAACCTTTATTGCCCATTCATCATTTAAAAGGCAATAAAAGTAATTTTTGTTCACATTAGCGGCGAGGTTGCTGTTGCCAGGGAACCGTGGCGCTAGATGAAGCTTCTCCCAGCGGCAGCTCTACAGGCAATGAATAGTCAGCTGTAAGCAGTCCGGTAGCATTCACGGCCGCTCGCTGTCGAATCTGTGGTTCAAGTGACCTGCAGCCTCCTGGAATACTTGCGTCACATTTTCGAGGAGCGCTCAATCTCATTTATGCGCGGTAAGAACAACAATTTTTTTATATTTGGAGGAAGACTTATCACCCGATATTGTGCAGTGCGAGTTTGGGTAATGTGAAAGGGAACCCAGAAGAAAGATAATGGCGGCACTGGACGAATGGTGGACCTTGGAAAATAAAAGAAACC
>NC_092858.1:161281206-161282630 GCF_032062135.1 Pyxicephalus adspersus | reverse complement strand
ATCGTGCACTCCCTTGTCGTTGGAAAGGATCGTGAAAGATCCTTTCCAACGACAAAAATTGCAAGTGTGTACGCAGCTTAAGGCTACATACACACTTGCAATGGTTCTCGTCCAATAACCTTCTCAGAGCCAATACTGGACGAGAATCTGGTGTGTGTACAGCGTCCGTCGTCCCAACGACCATTCTGGCGGATCGATGACGAACGATCGTAATGAAAGTGAAGGGGAGAGCGCAGCTGGCTGTCGCTCTGTCGTTCTCCCCCTCCCCTCTCCATAGAGCAGAATGGTGCTGTATGTACAAATCTCGTTCGTGCATCAATTTGTCGTTCGTGATCACGAAAGATCCTTTCCAACGACAATTATTGCACGTGTGTACATAGCCTAAAATCTCTTTACCTGTGATAGAATGATATTCTTTGCAATATATTCAAAACCTAAACTTAAATAGTTGAAAAAAAAATAGTAAACTTCAACAGTAAAAAATTGTAAAGTTCTTTTTTTGCTTACAGGTCAGATAACACCCCTTGCACAACAAAAAAAAATTATCTATCTGATTTTTAAATTATGATCTCATAACTTTACTGCATTACAGGAATCCTCTTGTATTGAGGATCTTTGGTTGTCTTGCATGTCAAGGCCAGAACGATATAACTGCTGCCCATGCACACAGAAGTACATTATATTCCGGCAGACAACTTCACTGGGAATGCACACTGTGCATGCGCAGCGAAGTATACATAAAAGAAAAGATTGCTAGCAGCTAGACAAGTTTGTTTTTATTGCAAAAGGGACATTGTCTGTCTGTTCTGCAGTAATAAATCTGGTTGCTTAGTTTTTCTTTCATAGCTTTAGATCAGCTTTGGGGGAATAGAAGGGCTTTTATTACCGTCTGTGGAGATTCTCCTGGTCAGCAATCAATCTGGTATCAAAGTGAGGGGTAACACAGAACAGGGGGGAAATGGTGGAAGGTTACTTTGACAACTCTAAGAAAGGATTTCCTTCGCATCTGAAAAATATCATCTGATTTGCTGTTGAGTACACAGGACAGGAAGTGAAAAACCCTAACGCAACTCTGGTGCCAAAAAAAAAAAAAAAATAATCAATTCACCTCAACTACCAGTCAATCTATTCATATTTAAAAAAAAATAAAATGGGTTTTGGCTTCAGCTGTACCGTTTAGCTGTGCAGTTTCTGTCGTTTATACAAAATTAAAAATCAAACTACATCCACACAGGCAACAAGAGGTTGCTTGGTGTACTAAAGGTTACAATGCCAAAAAATAATGTATTTTAAACACTACGTGGTGAGGGTAGAATATCACAAATATGGAAGTTTGCTGATTTTGTTTCCCATTTTATCTATCATTTCCTCTATATATTTACAAGTCGTCCAAGCTGCCCAGCAAGATACAGAGGATGGCACAA
>NC_092858.1:161279198-161280110 GCF_032062135.1 Pyxicephalus adspersus | reverse complement strand
AAATTGTCATTCTCTAGCTTGGTAATAAGATTTGCAACAGTACAGCCCAAATCAAATGCAATGATGCCTTTTACACACAATGATTTAATACAGTGTTCTGACCATCCCCTTAGCTGGGTTCACCAACCAGGTCTGAGGAGCTGGGTCACAATACAAGGGCCACCACCCACTTAAAATTTCCTCCCAATTGGCTTAAAAAATCTGTGTTGAACACTGCAATATATGATATTAAAAGAAAAAATTGCTGTAGCTAATTATGTCCTGCCACTCTTGTACTGTTATTTGTTCAGCTTCTGTAACTGTTGGGTGTTCTGAACACTTTGCTCTGCCATTTACCTTTAAAGAAACTAAAAAATTAAAAAAAGCAGTGGGGGGCAATGCATACAAGGAGCCATTAAGAGCAACTTCTTAAACATTCCCAAGGAAGCCCAAAACCAAACAAGAGCCAGGCTGCTCGAGTGACAAACTGATTCTGCATGCTTGTGGCTACCAAGAGTAGCTTGGAACTTGGACCAGTATGCGTTTTTGTTTTGTCTACTGCATCACCTCACTCACTAATGCACAGGTGTCAAACACAAGTCCAGCGGGCTAATGCAGCCCATCTAGCACGTTCATGTGGCCCGCAGTGACTGTGCCGCATCCAAGCGCCTGACATTTGCAGGCAGACCCAGAAAGCTAGGTGGAAGAAGGACCCCAGTTACTTCTTCACACTCCTGCTGAGACCCACAACTAGGCGCCACTGTGCCAGAGTCCCGATCCTGCTGCCAGTAGTATGCTGCTGCTGCTGCTCCAGGTTTGGAATCTCAGTGGGATGTTACATTAGCAATGTCTCCACACTCCGAGACACCGGCCTCCACCTCAGCATAGTCAGTGCCTCCATTCCCATCACATAGACAGGCCAGGATAGGTCAA
>NC_092858.1:161182587-161278687 GCF_032062135.1 Pyxicephalus adspersus | reverse complement strand
ATGTAATACTCTTCCATGTCAGTGGGTGGCAGTAGGTAGCTTAATTGCCTTGTTTATTCTTAGAGACAAGAGAATTTGCTAGATTGTCATTTTGTAACATTTTTGATTTGTGGGGTGCCAAAAGATTTTTTTCAATGTAAAAAACGTGTCGTGGCTCACAAAAAGGTTGAAAAACCTTGTTATAGGGGATGCAGAGTTCTAACACTCCCAGAATTGTATGATGCTAAACATTCTCATGTCACCTACAAGAGATCAAATACTCAAGTACTATTGCTAACAACTGACAGGGTCTGTTTACCGAGCATTGCAAAACACTAATCCTACAGATACAGGCACATGCCAGGTGGTTGCCATCTAGCGTCGATAATCTAGTGTGTGCACAGCAGTCCCCCGAAGGTATTCATAAACTTGCCCTGGCAGATTGATGAATGGCCAATCTGGAATGACTGATGTGCACTTGTGAGAAGGAGCATACACTGGGGTGCAACTTGTTCATTCTCCCCCCTCCATAGAACAGAACGGCACCCTATATACATCGGTCCGTTGTTCTCATGTCACTGGAAATTATAAAATTTGTTTCTGTAACCGGACATCTCCCTGTTGTCTGTATGTGGCCTAAGAAAGAACCGTGCAAAGATAATGTCACCCCAGTCTTCAAGGACAACCCATTTTGCTACTTCTCTGGCCTTACAGCAAAACAAGGATAAATCCTCCCAGGATACATTGTATGGACATGAACCTCTACTTTCTTTCAGCATGGGATTTGCATGTTCTCCTTGTGATGTGAGGGCTAACATCAAGCATTCCGATTTCCACCAATATCCTAAAAACATATTTAAGGGTTACCTGCCCTCACCCCTAATATTCACTTTACCCCTAGTACACATGGGCAAACCAGCTGACAATCTTGCACTCAAAAAACTACATGTGTGAGATTCTCCTTCCAGGTGTTTTCCCCCAGATATAAACAATCAAATACTCCAATCAGAATACTAGATACATAAATATATAACTTTCACAATGTGTATCAATATTTACCAATACATCTATCAATCCACAACTCAACACAAAGTCTTTTTGCTGAACTCATTTTACTGGATCATGATTTGGATTGAAAGTTAAAGTTCCCTATAATTGAAGGGGTGCCAACTATCCTTAGAGATTGGACAGACATTTTTTAACATTGTGGAACGCTTTAAATAACTTTCAGGTCTTCAGGGAATTCCGGGTATAATTACTACATCCACAGCTTACAGTACATTAGTGTGGTGGTCAGTGGGAAAAATTCCTCTACATTGCTAGCCATTAGGAAGAATGTCACCCTTACAGCTAGCTATAAGATCATTGATGTCACTTACACTGACCTGAGTGGCACAAATTGCTCTAGGAACCCTGGATGAGAAACACTACATTAGATTGTAAGCGCCTGTGCGTTAGGCTGGGTACACACATGCAATGATTGTCGTTGGAAAGGATCTTTCACAATCCTAACGACTAAGCACTGCACGATGCATGAACGAGTTCTGTACATACAGCACCATTCTGCTCTATGGAGTGGGGAGAACGACGAAGAGGCAACGCCAGGACGGTCGTTCGAACGACTGACGATGAGCGCAGTGCACACGTAAGATTCTTGTCTGATATCGGCCCTGGGAACCATTGCAAGTGTGTGCGTAGCTTAAGTGACATGACTATGGATTCTGTACAACAGTATTATTTCACAGTATTTATATGGCGCCGACATATTACGTAGCACTGTACAAAGTCCATAGTCATGTCACTGGCTGTCCCTCTAAGGCGCTTACAATCTAATGTTTCTACTATAGCCAAATGTCATTACCACAGCCTAAGGTCAATTTTGGGGGGAAGCCAAAAACCTAACAGAAAGTTTTTGGAATGTGGGAGGAAACTGGAGTACCGGAAGAAAATACAGACACAGGGAGAACCTGCAAACTCCATGCAGATAGTGTACTGGCTGCGAATCGAACCTGAAACCTGCCGAGCACTAACCACTGAGACACCGTGCTGCCAGCATCCAATATGTTAGTGATATATAAACATATGATAAGGGATTTAGCGCTATTTTTCTGACTCCAAGCAAGAATTCATGTTTGTGATTTTATAATTATAACTCCCTCCCCTGAGGAGCGGAGTCCACCAGAGAGCCCCAACACACACACAGGACAGCCCCTAGGGATCACAGGACAGAGAGAAACACAACTAAGACCAGAACCTGACTATAGCAGAGGATAACAAGGCTCTGTAATGTCTAATAACACAATAATTCCTCCATTATCACCAGCAAAGCCAACATAGCCCGGTGACACTTTCCTGCTGCAACTCCTAAATTACCACTAAAGTGACACAAAACGATAACTAAGAGAATAAACAAAGTCAGGGCTAAGAATACACTTCCCTATGTAAAGCACATTTATCATTGTTTACATAGAGGGACAGCTGCTTCCAATTTTATATAACAATTTCCCTGGTGACAGGTTCTCTTTACCAGGCTTCCCCCTTCCCCTAGTACACAGGCCCCGGGTCTGTCCGCGGCCTCTCCTCTTACCCCCGCCGCTTTCCTCCGCTACTCCCGGCTCTTGTCACGAAAATACACCGTGCCGCCAACACGCAGCGCGGCCGACGGAAACAAAACACAGCCCGGGCGGAAAAGACGAGAGACTGGCTCGCCTCCACCGGATGTCAAGTGACGCACTTCCGCCAAACCTCGCGCAGACGGTTGGCGGGAAAGGACGCAGAAAGTGATGGGCGGGGCTTGGAAGTGGGCGGGAACGTTGGGAGTATTTAAGGGACGTGCTGAAGGGGAGATGAGCAAAGCAATCGCTTTATAGGCTGTCTGGGGTATGATTCCTAATTCCGAGTTCTGAAAGGGGAAATGTATGGGGCGAGACAATGTCAGTCTGTTTATAATTATCCCTACGACCCTCACCAAATTATGCTAAATCTGTCGCCTTATTGGCAGCATAGGTCTTCCTCTATTCTATTGGACAGTGCTCAGGCTCTGTTGGCCAATCACCAGTTGCGAACACTTTCTAGCCCGCCCCTGAGGTTTTAGGCATTCAATAATAACCTGACACATAAATTAATATTTAAACTCTCTTTTGTTTGGATAGAAAAGGGAAAGTTTAAAGTACTACAGGTAGTCCCGGGATACATACGAGATAGGGACTATAAGTTTGTTCTGGAATTTGTATGTAAGTCAGAACAGGTACATTGTTTTATAAAAATAATTAGGACAGATGTTTGTCTCAATATATTATTAGGCAGCATGGTGTTAGTTACTGTATAAAATCCTCACTGTGAGGTAATTACAAACAAAGCAAAAAAATAAATATACCTTTATGGATCCTAAACACTTATTAACCTCTGGAGCAAGCTGTGCTTTGATATGCGAAAAGAAACAACTGCAGAGGTTGTCTTGGTCATTAAAGTGTTAAAAGATGTTACAGCTCGGCTCAGCTCTTAAGATCACCCATAACCTCAGCTGTGTTTAGCAAAAGATTTCTTCTGCAAGTCATGCAAACTGCCCCACCCCCCATCAAGCCTCTGTCCTGCACACGAGTGAGCAGGGAAGCCTGGTTCGTATCTAGGAGGCTCCGTATGTCGGATGTCCTTAACTCAGGGACTACCTGTATTAGTTTTTTTTTTTCCATCAGTGTTTTCCTAAAGCGGAACTTTAAGCAAAAAAACAAAACAACCTTTACAACTTTACAGTCCACCGGTTCTTCTTTCTGGCACGGATGGGACAGCCGGCTCAGCTATCTTCTTTCTTTCAGGTTCTGCTCCCATCACCTGATCTCGCACTGTGCAGACATGAGATCGTGTGACGCGTCTTCCGAAAATGTACAAAAAGTGTTGATCTCACTACGCATGCGTGTGATTGCTACTTTTTTTTTTTACATTCCAAATAAGCCCTTGATGACACATGCCCAAATTCAGGCATACGCAGAAGGAGCTATGTGGTATAGGACACAGCAGGACATCTCACCCCCCCTTATTAATGGAACAGTGCTGTCTATAACACTTGTATTTCAACTTATTATTGTTGGAAAAGATTTAAATTGTTTCCAGTGTGATCCAAAATGTCTCTATTCAAAGATTTCCTCTCCATTTCTGTTCTAATGGCAACAAGTTTTGTCTTCATCTTCCTGTTTGTTCCTGGTGATACAGCTGATCAGGACAATGAGGGCCCCTAATGAGGACAAAGCAATAAAGGGGGGTTCTGAATATTGGCTGCTTATAGCCAATTGCTGCATTGTGTGACAGGGGAGTCACAAGCTTCCTTGTACTCCTCAGGAATCTCCACCATAAGGTGCATGGTACAGCCTGGGATATTTGATTTAAAGCGTTTTTTTTCCTGGGCCATGTAGTACCATTCAGAGAAAGTCTGCCTCAACCTGGTTAAAACAGAACGCATCATCTTCCTCCCCCTTCAAATTCCAAATCTCCCCCTGACATATTCCTAACTGGTAACAACACCGTTATTGGTCCCTCCCCTCAGGCACGTTGTCTTGGCGTCACCCTCGACTCTCATTTACCCCCAATATTCAGAACATTTCCAGGTCCGGTCACTTTCACCTACGCAACATCTCCAAAATCCGCCCCTACCTGTCCCCTGAGACCACCAAACTCCTTGTACATGCTCCTATCAGCTGCGTAATATGTTTTTAATAATAATCTATATATATTAAATCGGATATATGTATGTATGTATGTTCCACCATCACTCCAAAACGCATGGAGACATTTCAACCAAACCTGCTATACATATGACTGAGACTCATGTGAGTGCACCTGTCATCTTTGTACAGCGCTGTGCTATATGTCAGAGCTATATTTGGTGATTACTAGGAAACGCATCGAGACATTTAAACTGAACTTGCTAGACATATGACACTGCTGATCTTTGTACAGCACTGTGGTATATGTCAGAGGTATATAAATGCATAATAACAGTGTGTGACTGTGGGGGGACATTAGAGTCTCAGCTCCCCTGTACAGAGACTGATGTGTATGTCATCTCTAGGAAACGCATCAAGACATTTAAACCAAACTGCTAGACATATGACTCATGTGAAGGCACCGCTCATCTTTGTGCACCGTTGTGGTATATGTCAGAGGTATATTTGCATGTATATATGTACTTTGTATGTATGTGTGTGTATGTATTGCTCAGTGACAGTGTGCCTTTTGCTTATATTTTTACATACTTTTTTTTGGACTCTTTTACAAATTTATGGCCTCTAATAATGCCTTAGAGAAAACGTAAGGCAATCGGCCGAGTGCAATCAAATTCAAAAAAAATGAAACAACACCATAAAGAAGAAAATCACTATAGCTTTATTTGATTCCTTTTCCTGTATAAAATAGGATTGCAATAAATAAATACTGGGCAACGCCGGGTTATCAGCTGGTAAAAATAATGAAAATCCAAATTATAGCTATATGTCCTCAAAAATAAATCCAATAGGTAATTAGCTTCCCCAAAAACTGGGACTTAATAACTTTGGTAGGGATGTTAGATTGTCAGCTCTTGTGAGAGACATGACAAGGCAAAGCACTGCAGAAATTGTCAGTGCCATATAAATACATGTACATATGATTTGACATTACAGCACAGGAAGGAAAGACCTTCTATGGAATATTTAGGGGTCAGTTATAAATGTTAAAGATGAACGTATTTCCCTCTTGAAGGAACAGAGAATTCTTGCTATAGCTGAAGCTTTTACAGATACATGTGTGAAAACAACCAAATGTGGTTTTTGTTCAGTTTTATTCAGAAAAGATATTATACAAAGTAAAGTAGAGTGTACATATAGGTAATAAAAAATAACCAGTGAACTTTCATGATTGATGGCCCTAAACAATGCATGGTCCTGATATCCAGGCTATCTCCTCTCACACCCCAGTTTATGAGTTCATTGTCTCTTATTTATACTTTGGTTATTGTCACACAAAATAAACTTAATGAGATTTACAGGACAATCCCTCTGCACAATGCAGTCAGCTATCCTGATATTTCTCATTGATGATTCTGATACAAAATGGTGAATAATGGTCGGCTGGTCACAAGTCTGAACCCAGAGATCCCACTGGGGCAATGTGGAAAACAAAATGTGTAAATGAAAACATCTTTTGTTGGTATGAGGCAAAAGCCTTGCATATAGTGTATGGTATGATTATTTATTAGATAAAATCATAAAGTCCACATCATCAAAGTTTTTCAGACATTAGATTGTGAGCTCCTCTGGACTATAGTTAGGACAGGGCTATGAATGCTGTAATGTGTGATGGGCCAACAATATATAAATCAGCCTTTCTCAACCTTTTATAACATAGGGGAACCCCTGAAATATTAATCAGATCTTAGGGAACCCCAGCTATAATTATTATATCCACAGCTCACAGTATATTAGTGTGGTGGTCAATGGGAAGAGTGAGTCTTACTTTGCTAGCCTTTGGGAGAATGTCACCCTTAATCTCCTGGGCGGTTCATTTCTGTAAAGTTTTTTATATCTAAAAGCAGTACACTAATTTTCACTAAAAATTATTTTACAGTATAATATAATAGTATGAGTATAATAAAGTTTGAAACACAAAGTCATGTCAAAATAATAAATTAAATGAATTAAATAAAAAATAATATACTAATACTATTATATATTATACTGTAAAATACATGTTCATGAAAGACAATGTACTGCTTTTACACATATAGATCCACTGTATTGCATTCAATACAGTTATTTTGTATTGAATGCAATACGAATGTATTCGAATTTCCCGCCCCGTCCTGCCGGCAACGTCCTCACGCACCAACGTCACCGGGAACTCCCCAGTGACTGCTTAAATGCAGAGAAAGCCGGCCGGAGGAAGAAAGATGGACTTCGCAGAGAAGGACGAAGCGTGATGCCAGCGGATTAGGTAAGTAGTGATTTACTATTATTTCCTATGGGTTTGTCTACCCCGAGTGTGACTCGGGGTTACCGCTTTTAGCATGTTTTTTCTACCCTGAGTCACACTTGGGGTTACCACCCAGGAGGTTACGGTGAGGAGAGAAACCTCCCCCAGAGTGATGTCATTATGACATAACCCCGCCCACTCTCCGCTTGGGTACTGGGGACATGGTCCGCGGCTCTGGCCGAGGACCTCCAAAATTCTCTTGCGGACCACCGGTTGGCGACCGCTGCTCTGGAGGAAACCTGGTTGAGAAACACTGAAATACATGATGATGTTATTATGTAATTCAGCCACTAGGTGTCTCACTACTCTGATACCAATTTAGTATAGTAGCTAGCCCACACTGAACATACAGTATACTGAATATATATTGAGCTATATACCATGTGGGGATAGTCTGTGCATTATAGAAACACTTTATTTATGCATCACAATGACGGTCAGCAGTCATAGGTAAGAATAAAAATTTTGTTTAGCAGATGTATTCAGAACTTCAAAGATACAAAGTTACTAGCTGAAATCACATTGACACAGCAAAGCTTTCAGTTGAAGATGGAGCCACAGCAATTGTGAGTAAAGTGTCATTGTGTCTATGAAGACACAATGAAGAATGGATTGACCCCCTCCCTCCTGTCCAGGAGATTGTTATATTCTGTCACAAATATGGATACACTGAAAAAAAGAGTTTCCCCCACCCCCTAGATTGTAAGCTCTTCAGGGCAGGGTCCTCTTGACCTCCTGTGTCACTGGCTGTATTTGTTTGTCATTTGTAACCCCTATTTAATGTACAGCGCTGCATAATATGTTGCCTCTATATAAATCCTGTTTATTAATATTATTATTAATAACACTCTGTATGTGGATCTAAAAATCTGTACATTATAGGGGACCTATCATCACGTGTTTACTATTCTAGATGAGGGTGGCTGTTTTTTTTTTTATATAATTGAAAAATTGTGTTTTTTAAATGAGTTCCTCCCCTTCCGTTATTACCGTTTTTGTGGTAGTAAAGGCTGCAGAAGAAGCAGCCCACAGCAGCACCCAATCTCATACCTGTGCAGTCCGATGTGAGGAAGAACCTGGAAGAAAGAAGATGGCAGCGCTGGATGGAATGGTGAATGGTTTTTGTGGATGGATCGAGGGCTTTTTACAGGTAAAGCTAAGTGAATATATATATATATATATATATATACATATATATTGCTGAGTTTTACTTTTACTTTACAACTTTCACTACATAATATAATATAATATAATAGTGAAAGTTCTGCTTTAATAATAGAGAAAGGCAGAGGTGTTAAATGAGACTGTGAATAATATTTTTTTATTTTCCAGATTAGGGCTATGGGTTTGTGGTTGGTGTGGATCATTGACTCAGGGGAAATGCTACATGTAGTTTTTCCCTGTAGCTGTCCCATAGAAAATAAGTAAGGGTGGTAGTGAGCAATATAGTACCACATACTGCTTCCAACTGTCAAATGTGCGGATGGCAGTTCTTTAAGAACCAGAGCTGCAGTGTGAGTGACCAAGGTGAGCCACACAGGGACACTTGATCCCAATGCAGGTGTGAACCTGGCCCAAGAAATTGTAAAAGCTGTGAACAGGTTAATTGCAGAACTGAAAAAGAACTGGAAATCAGTAAACTGTGAATTACCAGGATGAGACAGGAGAGTTTGTAAAATGTGAATTTCCAACCTCAGATTGAGACTATTAAAAGAAGATCTGGTTGTAGAGAATTAGATTCAGATATGAAAAGCCTTTTGTTGCAAAACATTAATTTACCTCCCCTGCACTGCCTCCCTGACTCAGGGTTCTACTGAACTCTTGGCCCCACAATACTAATCTGTCAATTGTGCTCATCAGTGCCTATCATTCTACACATTTTATTGTGCTGTGTACACTGCTCTATTGTAACACTCTGTACACTGTATTGTACCTTTCTATTACACACCTCTCAGTATAATACATATTGTGCTGTGCTTAAGGGAGAGTGCATGCAGTGATGATGTTGGGGCTTAGTAGTGTATATAAAAGTCTTCTAAAGGATCAGATAATTAATTTAGTGAAATGATCAGTGTTTGCTTGAAGACACAGAATGTCTGATTGACATGAAGTATGGCTACAAAATCTATGATTTTGTTACTGTGTAAGGCTCGGTACACACGTCAGAGAATTCTCGTCCAAATATTGCCTTAGGTAATGTAATGGATAAGAATCTGACGTGTGTACAGCGGCTGTTGACTTCAAATCCACGAAAGACTAAGGACCATAATGCAAGTGAAGGAGAGAGCACAGCAGGGTGCTGCTTTGTCATTCTCCCCCTACCCTCTCCATAGAGCAGAATGGTGCTGTATGTACAATGCTCGTTCATGCATCGTGCAGTCTTTTGTCGCTGGAAAAGATCATGAAAGATTCTCTCCAATGACAAAAATTTAACAGGTGTACACAGCCTAATAAAAGTCCAACTTTGAAGATTTGCAATCAGGTAGGTGTTTACTGCAGAAAGAGGCAGGCGATTCCCCGCCTGCAATAACCATTCTTACCTGGCTGATCGCTGCCAAGCTGTAAATGCATTGTTGCCAAGAAAACTCGGCAATCTCAGCTTCCCTTGCCGGTCCCTGGACTGATTGGCATACCGGTGCAGGACTTATGTCAAACCTCGCGCTGGGCCAATCAAGATGGCCAAAGTTCAGAACGCAGAAGAGAAGGAAGATGGCGGAATCTTCAAAGGAATGAGGACATTGGAATATTGACTTAGTTTAGTTCCATTTTATTACCACTAACCGTAAAACAAATAATAAAGGAACACTCTCATTCATTTTAATTTTAAGAGCCTTTAGGAAGATCAGCAGTGGGCAGACATTTAGCCACTCTGTAATCCCTCACAAGTTAGGTGAAATGGAGCGTCTTTTCAAGTGGAATTCAACTGCTGAGTGGGGTTTTGACCTATAGGGCCTGATTCCCCAAGGCTGGAGAAGATACACTTTCATCAGTGAAGCTGGGTGGTCCAGCAAACCTAAAAATGAATTTCTTCAAATCATTTATTTGCTAGCAAATGTTTTGAATCCTGGACCAGATCCATTCCAAGTTTGCTTGATCACCCAGCTTCACTGATGAAAGTAAATTCAACCCCCCTAGAGGTAATCCCGAGTGTGACTCAGGGTGGATTTTCCAGACATAAAGCGGTATTCCGGAGTCACACTTGGGGTAGCTTTTAACTAAAAAAAAGACACTTTCGTTGCTTCGTTGTCATCCTGCTGGTCTGCAGTTCCTGGAGACAAGTCCTTCCTCCTCGATCTCCAGCTGGCGAATGCAGCGACGATCTCTGGGGTTTCCTGATGATGTCAGTGCATGCGTTGGTGCGGGCGGGAGGATCGGCGTGAAGTTTAAATAATTTTGTATTCGATTCAATACATTATAGTTGTATTGAGTCCAATACAAGAAAATATATATATATATATATATATATATATATATATATATAATACATGCTACTGTACAGTTATATTACATGTTTAAATATTTTTATTTCTTTTAACAGATTTCTGTGTTTTGTTCAAAGTTCATTAATAAAGGTAATAAATATCGGTGAGTTATGTCTAGGAATTATAGTCTACAATGAAAAATAAATTTCCATGCAAAAAATTGTATGGCTTTTTGCATGGAAATTTGAACAGAATTAGACCGCTAGGGAGGTTAATAAATAGGGTCCATTGTGAGAGCCTAGCTGTCCACCTTCTCTGTGATTCAGGCATCCTTTTAAGTCACTGATGTAATATAGCTGCTCTGGCATGTGCACAAAGTTTACATTGGCTTTGGCACCCCGGCCATAAGTGCACATAATATTATGCTCATGCTATACATGCACTTAGCATATTTCCTTCCAGCATTTTTTTATATTTAGAGTTTAGTTTCACTTTAAAATGGGGAAGATCTAAACAACAAACATGCAAAGGTAGACAGAGGCATCTGACACTTGATATTTTTTATTATCTGTAACAATAGTAGAATGAATGTCACCACCGATAATATTATATACATAATTCAATCTTTATTCACAAGCTTGTTTCTCATAGAATATATTAGGAATCCAGTTCTGTGCTTTATAAATTAATATCCATTGAATATCACACTTCCCAGGATATCTAACATGCTGAAACAACTGCAAACAGAACGAATGAATATCAATCATTAAAATAATAATTTAGTGCATTATCACGGTACAACCAGAAATGAATGTCATCGAAGCATACAGAGGTTGTGGTCATGTGACAGACGATCTATTCCATTTCTACAACAGAGAATTGTGCAAGAGGTATTGTGTCTGGGTGTAAACAGTTCAATTCTGTGTAATCATTGTAAGTGGGGAGAGGGCAGCAGGGCTTTTATAGCCACCACAAGGAAATCTTTACCCACCACCAATCCTACTGTTGCCTGGGCTTTTGTAAGCTGAATTTTCCAATCCTGTCTGGGGTTCATATTGCACATATAACATATAAACAACTGACTGAGGACACCATTGTCACAGCAGAGCATGGGGTGGCACGGCCAGATTGGGGTGGGAAGAGAGCTCCCTGCTAAGAACTCAAGACAGGAGAACGACATTGGGACTGATTAAAGCTCTCCAAGACTGGAAACCATATACTATCACAGCAAAACCTGGATGATCCAACAAACTCAGAATGGATTTCTTACAAATCATTAGTTAGCAAAAGTTTCCAACACTGGACCAGATTCATTGCTGGATCACCCAGGTTCTCCCATAGGGCCTGATTTATTAAAACTCTTCAAGACTGGAGAGAATACACTTTGATCCTTTTCCTACTTTTCAACCTGGAATAGATCTGGTACAGAACTGGATCCATTCTGGATTTGCTGGATCACCCAGCTTTACTGATGAATGTGCATCCTCTGGAGTCTTGTAGAGCTTAAATAAATCTGGTCCAATCTGTCCCAATAAAAAGGTTCCAAGTACACATAACACAAACACAGCAGGTAAACAAGGGAATTCAACGCATAAAGTCATAGACTTGAAGTTGTGGATTCACAAACTGTAACAGGAAGCAGCATTGCTACTCAATATTGTGGTACTTAGACAATGGGCCTAATTAATTAAAGCTCCCCAGGGATGAACAGAATACATTTTAATCAGTGAAGCTGGGTGATCCAGCAAACCTGGAATGGATTTCTTCAAAGTAATTTGCTATTTGTTAGCAAATGTTTCAATGCTGGACCAGATCTATTCCAGGTTTGCTGGATCACCCAGCTTCACTGATGTAAGTGTATCCTCTCCAGCCTTGGAGGGCTTTAATAAATCAGGCCTATTGACTACGTCTTTTCTAGAGTGACCTCTAGTCACCCCAACAATACAAAGTTAAATATACAGTATGTAGCTAAATTGTAAATCCCATTTTGTATATATTAGCAGCAGGTTAGATAAGGCAGTATGAAATACCACACTGTAAATATAATCCCAGATATTCTCCCATTGTCCTTAGTAACAGGACCCAACAGGACATCATATCCTGCTGCTTGCTGTAATCATCTTTAGGCTGCACTGCATGGCCCCTTCAGAGACATTATAACCTGCATACTGTTCTGGTTTAATTCAGAACTAAAAATTATATTTATGGTTAAATGCTGTATGATAGAGAGCTGTGTCTAAACGTACATAAATGCATTGAGGGACAGTATGGGACTATGGCCGAGGATCTGGTCCAGGACTGGAACTGTTTGCCAACAAATAGCAAATGACTTTTAGAGATATCTATTCCAGGTTTGCTGGATTACCCAGGTTCTTCCATGATAGCCTATCTTCTTCAGTCTTGGAAAGCTTTATTAAATCAGACCCCATGCCTAGTGCTAGGCTTTCTGCTCCAAATGCTGTCCTGCAGGCAGCACAACCTTAAAGGTAATCAAACCCAGCAACCTTATGGCTGAAGTCTGGTAAAAAAAAAAGGTTTTTGACTTGAATGTTTTGCGCAAAACGTTTTGCATTACATGTAAAATCTTTTGGGGATTATTAAGCACATTATGGGGACATGTAGGGGGGTATATCAGTAAGAAAATAAAAGTTTAAAAGCACACCTAAAATTTAACTTTCTGTCAACCTCTCCAACCTAACTGCTAAAATCATACAAGATGGGATTAAGAACCAAGAAACATACAACATTTTTATTTGGACCAATAAAGTATGTGAAGGTTCTTACCTCCCAAGTGCAGCACTTACCCATAGGGTACACACTTTAGGTGCCTGTGTGCTTTAACACTCCCTAAGGTGCAATTTGTGATTTCAGCTTCCTGGCTTTTCTCACTTATCACATTTATTACCTTACTGGTGGTGTGAGATCTCTGGTTGCTATCTGTGCTCCAGGTTTTGGAAATAAACTTTTCCCTGTGTTTTGTAAATTGATTAATAAAGTGCATCACATACAAGGAATTGTATGACTCCCACTGCAGTGAGTGATTGGTGTTTATTGCCTGCCTTGCCAACTGCATTTTTATCAGGTGCTCACCAAGGCAGCTTGCTAAAGACATCCAGCAAGCCTACCAAGCCAGATTATCTAACACCAGGCAGACCTGTACCCCATTGGCATGCTGACAGTCATGATAAAGTAGAGCCCTGGGGAGGAGCACATATGGACAGCATGGGCTGCCTTGCAGGTGATCTGGCTCTGGGTACATCCTAGAATGACGTGCAGTAAATCTGCAGGGAAAATGGGGAGGATTATTCTTTACTAGGTATTTTTTATATATCTAAACAATGTTTTCAGGAGATAGCAAATACCTCTGTTGTCAGTTTGCATCATATAAGTTCTGCTGGCAATATAGAATATAGTAGTACAGTGGATTGTGTTCCAAAACCACATGCAATATTGAAAATCCCCAATACATGGATGCCACTCCCAATTGCTTTTTGTTTATTGTTTGGGCCGTAAATTACCCCCCACACTCTTTAAACACAAGCAGAAAACATTTGTAAGCATATAGCGGAATTAATTTTGGGTGAATTCGTAAAAATATCACATTTATAGTGAGTTTTGTATGTACTGTACAGCAGTGGTCCCCAAACTTTTGAAGCTTGCAGGCCACTAAATCTACGGACTTCGGACTGGGCATGTGCAGGGAGCCATGTGTCACTCAAAGGGGAAGAAACTTCCCTAGAGTGACGACATGATGCCAGAACTCACCCACTCTCCCATTGCAGGTCTGAGTCCAGAGACACAACTCGCCCACCACCCTGAGCCTGTAACGTCTCCAGGAGACAGGGTCCGGGGCTTTGGCCGGTGCGCCCCCCAAGCAGGGTCCTTCTCTTGACCCCACTGGGGGGTGCACTGGCTGGAGCCCCAGACCACTGCTGGTCTCTGTGCTCTCTTGACTGCAGATCAGAGTTTGGGGACCCCTGCTGTACAGTACTGTATAGTAATATAGCCTATGGGTATTTTTCTAAATAAAAATCTGCGATATACCAGGGCCGTGATATAGAGGGGGATTACTGTACTATATAATCTGGATAATATAAACACTAAGGGTTTCATTTATAAATTATTCCCTCAATTCACCAATAACATTTGTTTCTTTGCTCTTCTTTTCCTATCCTCACAGCTGTGCACTTTTTACGATTGACCACTAGGTGGCAGAACGAGTCATTGATTTAATAGGAGAGCTGTAGAAAAATACGAACATAGAATTCACCACCAGCAAATTTCAGAGAATTCAGCAGGGGGGTATAATTATAAATAGAGCCCTAAATGCCAATTTATTAATCAATCGGATAGATTTTGCAATCATATGTCAGATTTCATATTATCTCCGCAGGACTTCAAATTTCTTACTACACCTCTTTACTGGGATTTAAATCTATATTGGATTCATGATGACTATTATCTGGAAATAGGATATTATAACCTATTGTATAACAGCTGATTCTTATTCCAGGTACCCAAGAATTGCTTCGGACTCCACAGCACTGCTTCTCTCTTACTTGTTCCAGGTCAGAGACAACACCAGGAAACTAGAAGTTGTCAAAAGCAGCCTTTATTCCTCTGAAAACAGGTTTGTGTTAAAGTAAACTAAAACTTTTTTAGCAGCCTTGATCATCGTTCCAATAAAAGAACAGAAATAGATCAGAAAACCATGAGATACCTTTATGGAAGCAAAGGATGCTCCAGATTGCTTTGGAGGTTGGTCACATGACCAAAGTTTGCCATCTGAAGCCGGTTGGGAAGCCTAAACCCAAAGGTATATCAGTTTCTATTTCTGTGTGTTGCTCAGTAGCCGGATGTACAGAGGTGGAATAAGTCTGCTTTAAGGTGGCAAACACCATCTAATTGTAATCTCTATCACCCGGGATATAAACACTTTTCTATATAATTACAATAATTGCACAATAAACATGGCAGCCATCACCCACTTCATCTCTATTCAACATTACTTGATCAGCCCAACCATAATTTCACTTATGTCCCACAGTTTTCTAGCCACCAAATCATCCATAGCTTTTGGTAGAAGTTCTTCCTCTTTGCAGTCACCAAAATATTTCCCGGACACCCCTTCTACTTCTGGCGAGCACGCCAAGTACACGGAGGTCTGCGCTCCTTCCTCCGGAGTTTTAAAGAAAGCCCAGGATACGGCGTGAAAAATGGGTTTGATCAGGGTGGGAATATTAATATGTCTTCCGAGATTGGTTCGCACTACCCCGGGGTGAAGAGAATTCACAGTGACCCCGGTGCCCTCCAGACGCCTCGCCAGCTCCCTGGTAAACAAAATGTTGGCCAACTTGCTGCGGCTGTAACCAAAGCTTCGGCTGTAATGCTTCTCGCTGTTCAGGTCGTCAAAGTTGATTTCGCCGTATTTATAAAGCTTGGAGGAGACGACTACGATTCTGCTTGGGGAAGAACTTTTCAGGAGGCCGAGGAGGAGGTGAGTGAGGAGAAAGTGACCCAGGTGGTTCACCCCAAATTGCATTTCAAAGCCATCTTCAGTCTTCATGTAAGGACACTGGAAGATGCCGGCGTTGTTGATGAGGACGTCAAGATGAGGTTCTTCCTGGAAAATAAAATGAAGAAAATGTTATTTCAGTCTAAAAAGGAACTCATGATCCTTCTAAAGCAGCGGCGGTCCACAGAAAAATTTAGACATTATTTGTAATTTTTATGTTTAACATAGCTGCTGTCCTTGTTGTTCCTCATCAGCACCTAACTATGATTGCTCTATAGTGATGAGTAGTTTTAGCCTTTTATATAAATCAGGAATGGACAGAAATGAAATGTATTCAATGGAAAGCAATCACTGCCTTCCCACAACAATCATGTGAGCAGCTACAAAGAGGAAGCAGCAATGCAGCTCACATGTGACGTGGGGATTGGATGTATGATATAAGATGTATATTATGATATATCTGTAGGGGCTCTGGTATATAGAAATGAGAGGAACCTGACAGATCTGACCAACAAGCAACGCACCGGACTATTAAAGCCACCGGAATAATATTGTCGGGGTCCCTGGAACCCCCTGTACAGGCTCATGGGTGGCCCTGTGCTCCTCCTATACAGGACCAGGAAGATCCCCAGGGTCCTCATAGAGGTCTCTGGGCTCCCCTATTCAGGTTCCTGAAGGTCCCCAGGTTTTACCCATACAGGCTTTTGAATGTCCCCAGGTTCCTCCAATAGGGCAAGTTTACATGAAGGTCTCCAAGCTCTCCTATACTGGCCCCTCAAGATCATTATGGCTGCTCCTGTACAGGCTCCTGAAGGTCCTTAGGCTCCTCCCATGCAGACTTATGATAAACCCCCTGGCTCCCACCATACAGGCTCATGTAGGTTCCAGGCTCCCCGCATACAAGCTCTTGGAAATCCCCCTGGCTCCTCCCATACAGGCTCTTGAATGTCTACAAGCTCCTCCCATACATGCCCCTGAATGTCCCTAGGCTCCTCCCACAAGGCTATTGAATGTCCCTAGGTGCCTCCCATACATGCCCTTGAAGGTCCCTAGGCTCCTCCCATGCATAGTCCTGAATGTCCCTAGGCTCCTCCCATAAGGCTATTAAATGTCACTAGGCTCCTCCCACAAGGCTTTTGAAGGTCCCTAGGCTCCTCCCACACATGGTCCTGAAGGTCCCTAGGCTCCTCCCACACATGGTCCTGAATGTCCATAGGCTCCTCCCATAAGGCTCTTGAATGTCCCTAGGCTCCTCCCACAAAGGTTCTGGAAGGTCCATAGGCTCCTCCCACACAGACTATTGAAGGTCCCTAGGCTCCTCCCATAAAGCGCCCCGAGGTCCCTAGGCTCATCCCATAAAGCTCCTGAAAGTCCCCCTGGCTCCTCCCATACAGGATCTTGAAGGTCCCTAGGCTCCTCCCCCACAGGCTCCTGAAGGTCCCCCTGGCTCCTCCTACCTTCACCACCTCCTGGCAGAAGCGGCGCACGGATTGGATGGAGCTCAGGTCCAGCTCTTTCAGTACGATCTCCCCGTTGTTGCCGGCCTCCTTCCGGAGCTCCCGGGCCGCCTCCTCCGCCCTCTCCCGGTCCCTGCAGGCCAGGATCACCCGGGCTTGTCTCCTCAGCAGCTCGGCCGCTGTCGCCTTGCCAATGCCGCAGTTGGCCCCGGTGATGATCACCGTCTTGCCCCGCATCAAGGCGGAGGTCGCTGCCCTTACGTTGCTGCTCATTAGTCGGCGAAGTACCAGGATTGTCATGCCGCCCAAAGCCGCCGCCACCAGCAGCGCTGAGGAGCTGATCGCCATGACAAGTGTGGGCAAAGGCCGGGCAACCAGCTGTCAGTCACCTGGGACGGCGGCCGGAAGAGACAAACTTCTCTACAGGAAACTGCGCCAATTATTCTCTTCCCTCGTATTAAAAATCTTTAAATTACTATTACTGAGACAGTTTGTAATGCAGAACCATGTAATTCACAATTTCCAGATCTTTGTTTTCAGTTTTATTTTGCAGCCTCATTGTGACACATATTGCACACATTGGACAGGATTCACCCATTTCTGTCAAAGTGAATCCTGTTATTTCCTGTGAAAAGAAAAAAAACCCACCAAACTACTGTAGCAAATTAGTCCTAAACCATTCACCACAGATTCACTGTCTCTAAAGCTAGCCTCACAATACCCATCTTTCACTTGTTCAACAATTCACCACAAAAATAATGTGGGCCATAAATACAGTGAATGTGTAAATGGGTTGGGGAATGCTCCGTCATGGCCGAGCTTTATAAATAAACCTTTTTGTGTATGTGGATGTTTCCAAGGATAACCCCAGAATCTGACCCAAAATTTTACAGCTCCTGTTTTAGGGGCCCTTTTTGGCCCTCTTTTGGGGTGTCATGATTTAAATATTACCTTTGTGTTGTTTACATGTGGGGTCCAGGTCCCTAAATGGCCAATAGAGCAATTTTTTACTCTATCGGATATTTTTATAAAGCAGTGAATCTAAAGTTCCCTTGTGTGAATCTTCCAGGTCCATGTGTTTCAATGTGTGATTAACTCCCCACTAGGGAATGTTTTATTGAATAGAATAGAGCGTTATGTGCAGCCAAAAAATCTCCCAAAATTCACAGATAAAAGTACTGTAGTTAGTTGTTTTTCAGGTAAAGATCTGCAGTTCTCTGACACAGAATTTTGAAAAACAATTTCTGATCTAACTGCTGACCTGCACGCTGGAAACTTTGGCAGCTGTCAATGTGTTCTAATAAATGTCACATACACACATATGTGTTGTAATTATGGGTGAATCTGTACCCTGCCCATTCATGGCTCAGTACCAGGTGTCTATAAAGGTAGTGCCTTCCAGTTCTTGTAATAAACTATTGTGTATTACTTCCCCCACCTCCTAGATTGTAAGCTCTTCTGGGCAGGGTCCACCTCCTCCTGTGTCACTGTCTGTACCTGTCTGCCATTTGTTACCTGTATTTTTTTTACTTATTTTTTTTACCTTTATTTTATTTATGTACAATGCTGCATAATATGTTGGCGCTATATAAATCCTGTTTATTATTAATGATAATAACCCCCAACATTCTCCACACTGCACTCTTCATCCACCATGTGTGCCGACCCAAACCATAGGAAAATTACTCCTGAGAAGGGGGTCACACAAGTCCCTCCTCCATCTACCACAAGGCGGGGTTTGGCACCTCAGTGGCCAATCACCAGGCTGAGTTCTGTCATATGGGGGAAGGGGGGGGGTCATTAACATTAATTATGCTTCAACCCATCACACATTACTTTTTTTTTAAACACTTCCAGGTCCGGTCACTTTCACCTGTGCAACATCTCCAAAATCCACCCCTACCTGTCCCCTGAGACCACCAAACTCCTTGTACATGCTTTTATCTTTTGTCTGGACTACTGTAACCTCCTCCTCTCTGGTATTCCACTAACCCGACTCTCTCCTCTACAATCTATTATGAATGCTGCAGCCAGACTCATCCATCCTTCCCTCCGCTCCTCTTCTGCTGCATCTCTTTGTAGTTCTTTCCATTGGCTTCCATTTCACCTTAGAATCAAATTCAAGCATTACCTGAAGATTTTCCTAGAGCCACCCTGATTTTCTAATGGTCTTCCTTGTCCTTGGCTTGCTCATACTTTCTGCTTTAAAAAAGTACTCAAACCCTATCTCTTCAAACTCACCTACCTATCTTCTGTCTCCTAAACCCTCACTACGTCCCATCACTCCATATCTCCTCTCCTATTGTGTGATACTTCCCCCACCTTCTAGATTGTAAGCTCCTCGGGCAGGGTCCTCTCCTCCTCCTGCGTCACTGTCTGTATCTGTCATTGCAATCCCTATTTAATGTACAGCGCTGCGTAATATGTTGGCACTATATAAATCCTGTTTAATAATAATAATGAATGGCTTCTGCAGAAATATTTTACCTATTTACTAAACATTCCTCGGTGGAGAATCAATTATTGCCGTTGATACACCTGAAAGATTCTCCACCAAGGAAACGTCAGATTCACTGCTTTATAAATGGACCCTGGTATTTGTTCCTGATGAAGATGAATGTGTTCAGTGATAATAAATGGGAGAAGCTGGTGCATCTTTCCTCACCTATGATGTCTGTACCCAGACATGGAGAATATTTAAAGACAAACACAAGGAAATACAAATTATCTCCGGTGATATATTTTTACACGATGGGTGAATATGATAAAATTCTTTCTCAATGCCATTAAAGTGGAACATTCATTTAAAAAATGCTTTACCAGAGAAAAGCTCCCAATCCATCCACAAACCAGCAAGTCCCACACCGTCCTGGCTTCCTTCTTTCCCAGGCTTGTCAGTCCATCCAGCACCGCCATTCATTCTTCCAGGTTCAGTGGCAGTATTTGATTCCCTCCAGGGAATGTTTTATGGATTGTCAGATTCCTTTTTTTTACTAATAATTAACAGTATAGCACAAACATATTACACATTGCTGTACAGTAAATAGGGGTTACAATGACAGAGATACAGACAGTGACACAGGAGGAAGAGAGGACCCTGCCTTGAAGAGCTTACAATCTAGGAGGTGGGGGAAGAGGCATACAATAGGTGGGGGAAATCCTCCAATGGATGGACAGCTCTCCAGAATAGGATACATTTCCTTTTGTTTTCTGTTGTGTCTTTTGTAGAGGAAATGAAGGAAAATCTCCCAAACGATGTTCAGATGGAAACAAACAATTCTATGGGATTTGACCCTTCTCTCCTATAATCAAATCTACAACATGGCTGGAAGTACACTTGTGTGCTCCATTCATAAAGAAGGGAAACATTCTATGAAGAACCTTCCAGGTCCATGTATGCAATGGGAGAGATTAATTCCCCACCAGGGAGTGTGTTGGTGAATGTGAGATTTACTGTTTGATAAATAGATCTCTTACAGACAAATGTAAGAACTCACAACTGCAAAGATACCAGAAATGTTATGTGGCATGGGCTGCTGGGTGAATCTCAGACTCCTATCAAACAAATGTGGGGCCAACCTGTACTGATGTATAGTGGGATATTACAGCCCTCATATCTGGGCAGAGAAGAAGATGATTCCTTTCCATTATGAGTACCGTTGATATGTACTCAAATTAGCTTTGCCATGGCATATGGTTAAAGTGGACATAAAACCAATTAGTTGTAAAACAATAATGATTTAAAATTCCCTTCATGTTATATTTTCTGCCTGTTGGGGAGATTTCTCTTTTATTCTTTGTTTTAGGTAATCTCCCTAAGATTTCTCACTCACTATTTTGAGTTTTTTCCTTGCAAAATATTATTTACTATTAATATTATTAACCAAGATTTATATGGCGCCAACATATTACGCAGCGCTGTACATTAAATAGGGGTTGCAAATGACAGACAGATATAGACAGTGACTCAGGAGAGGATCCTGCCTGGAAGAGCTTACGATCTAGGAGGAGGGGGAAGTATATTACAATAGGAGGGGATATGGAGTGGTGGAAGTAGTGAGGTTTTAGGAGACAGAAGAAGACGGATAGGTGAGTTTGAAAAGATGGGTTTTAAGGGTTCTTTTCACTTTACAGACAACCCTTTTATGTAAGGTAAAAGTTCTATTTGTTTTTTTATTAAGTGAAACATCTTTTTTAATTTTTTTTTAATTATTTTAAAGGGTGCAGCACCCCCTCCTAATTCTCGATTACCTAGGCAATTAACCCCCCAATTGGTAATCCCGAGTGTGACTCGGGGTGGATTTTCTATGTCAAAAGTGGTAATCCCGAGTCACACTCAGGGTTGCTAAAAAACAAAAAAATAAACCACTTACCTTGTTTCTTTGGCGTCCCCTGGCATCCTTCTCATCCTGCAGGTCCTCTGGCGGCGTCCTTTTTCGATCTTTTCCTGGCGTGTGGAGAGACGTTCTCCGGGGTTTCCCGGTGACGTCAGTGCATGTGCTGGTTCGTGCGGGAGGCGTGGCAGGAAATTCAAATAACTTTGTATTGGATCCAATAAACAATAACTGTATTGAGTCCAAAACAAATAAATCCTTATATAATATATATATATATATATATATATATATATATATATATATATATAGATATATATATTACATGCTACTGTACAGTTAGATGTTTCACTTTTTTTTTAACAGATTTTTGTTTTTTTTATTTAAAGTGTATTATTTAATTTATTAAATATAGGACATATTTGGGTGAGTTATGCCTAAGAATTATAAGCCTACAATTATAAGCCTGGGTCGGGTGGCATAGGAAGAAGAACCAGGAAGAAGATGGCGGCCCCCATGGTGCCAGCCCCAAGATGAATGCCGGAACGCGGGACTTGATGGAAGACACCTTAGGATCGATTGACTGCGCTGTAGGATTGAAGGTAAGTGGATTTTTTTTTGTTTTGGGTGAGGTTTGAGTTTACTTTAAATGAGCAGAAGTAGGAGCAAGCCGAATAGGACAAGGAAGTCCATTCCAGACAGTCCGGGCAGCTCCAGGAGAGGCGTAGAGAACGCTGCCCCGAAGAGCTTACAATCTAGGAGGTGGGGGAAGTCTCACACAATAGGAAGGATTTACCATCACAACAGTCATCAGGACAGAAAAGGTGACTCTTCCAAAGACTGCATTAAACATTTCATATCAATATCATATGTTGTGCCTATCTATACACTTTATTTATTATTAATTATTATTTTTTTTCTGCTGGCACACGACAGGTTCTCTTTATTGTCAATAAAGATTAAAAGCAATGTTACAGTATGTAGAGAAATGACCTATATCACGTGAGTCAGTCGCAAACCAGCTGACCCTCCCTTCAAGGTCACGTGGGCGGTGCTCTGCTTTGCGTGTCTTACGTCGAGCGTCATCAGCGTGCTGCAGGCGGTGATAGGACAGCAAGGTGACCGATTCTTCACGTCCAGGGAGAGGTGAGTGGCGAGGAGCCGGTGACCGGGGAAATGCCGGGATACATGGGCTGCTCTCTTCCTTATAGTATTGCCTCACAATGGTGGCCTCAGTACGGGTTTATTCTATGTATCAGAGATTAGTGTGCGGCGAGGCAGCCATAGTTATCAGTCACCGGGCAGCTGTCACTGTATGTGAATGGGCCCGGGGGAGAATCCTGTCATACACACCCATCCCCCCTCCTATTGTATGATGTTCCCCCACCTCCTAGATTGTAAGCTCTTCAGAACAGGGTCCTCTCCTCCTCCTGTGTCACTGTCTGTCATTTGCAACCCCTATTTAATGTACAGCGCTGAGTAATATGTTGGCTCTATATAAATCCTTTTTATTAATAATATTTGCTCACCTTACATTATATAGTCTGTGCCCAGCACTGCAGGAAGGCTATAGGGGTGATTGTAAGGCCCCATTCCTCTAATTACCCTTTTGTATGGAATCTGCCCCTGCTATGTTCCACAAATGCCCCCACCCCCTGCAGATGCCTCACCCACCCCCATGTGCCCTCTGTGTAGATGTCACCCCTGTGTGTCCGGTCTCTGGGTGCCAGGTGCACTTTGTATCATTGAAACTTATGTGCGGACAAAACCCTTTCTCCTACCCTGCACTGATTACATTTCATTAATATTATTATTACATAGGATTTTTATAGCGCCATCATATTATGCAGCGCTGTACAAAGTCCATAGTCATGTCACTAGCTGTCCCTCAAAGGGGCTCACAATCTAATGTCCCTACCATAGTCATATGTCATTAATGTAGTCTAAGGTTGATTTCTTTTTGAGGGGAGCTAATTAACATAACTGCATGTTTTTGGAATGTTGGAGGAAACCCGCCCAGACACACATGCAAACTCCATGCACATAGTGTCCTGGCATGGATTCGAATCTGGGACCCAGCGCTGCAAAGAGCAGAGTGCTAACCACTGAGCCACTGTGGTGCCCACATAATATATAAATGATATATTACATTTTTCATATTGCCTGCCTTGGCTATGGTTCTTCTGGGTTCAGCAAACTGGGGAGGAGGAAGGGGTCGGGTCTTCTCATCAGATGCTATTATTACCTTCTGCATCTAATTGTAACTCTTCAATAATGTTTGCATTTTTTTTTTTTTTTTTTATTAAAAGACTCCACAGGTCTAATAATGCTGTAAGCGACAAGTTAAAATATTCAAAAATGCAATTAAGGGATTGGATATTCTGCTTCCGTAAAATGAATTACAAGAACCATGTATGCAGTGTTTCTTAGCCAGGGTACCTCCAGAGGTTGCTAGGGGTCCCATGAGCAGTTTGCGCCTCTCAGATCAGTATATCTGACACCGGCTATCTGTAGGGGTGACATTCTTCCCACTGACTACCACACTAATGTACTGCGAGCTCTGCATATAGTAATTATAGGAGGGGTTCCCTGAAGACTGGAAAGTTATTTTAAGAAAGACTGCTGTAGGTTGATCCACAGACCTGGGAATATTGGTCACAGTTGTAAGCTATTGTTACTTTTTGCATTTCTTTTCTCACATCCTTACTTAACCTTCCTGGCGGTAATCCCGAGTGTGGCTCGGGGTTAATTTTCAGTACCAAAAGCAGTAATCCTGAGCCACACTCGGGGTGGAATTGCCAGGGAGTTTACCTGGTAAGCAGTGCCTGGCATCTGCGTCCCCAGCATGTGAAGGTTGGGGATGCAAGGCCAGGGGATGTCGGCCGGGCATCTGCGTGCGAGCCTGAGGCTGGGGGGCTGGACCAGGTGGGAAATTTAAAATGATAAATATTTTTAAATGTACCGCTTTTACGCTTAAATATACTTAATATACATAGCACTAAGGAGGTTAAGAACTAGAAGACCAGACGCCACAAGTCTGGCAATACTGTAAGTAGTTGGTTAAAATATCAAAAAATTCAATCTAGTTGATTGGAAATTTTGCTTAACTTTTCTAAAATAAATGTCAGAAACCATATGGACTGATAAAGGTTGCTGAGATCTTAAAGACTGGGGTGCAACCTTTTCCAAAACCTAAAATAATAGAGTTAATGTCCCCTTTGAGGATTACGGATGAGTTCCCTCTGTTTCTCTTCTCAAGGATCTTCTGTTTTCTAGGTGAATCGTAGTGACATCATGGTTCTTCAGCATCTCTTCCGCTTGTCCTCTGTCTTCCGCTCTACAATCTCTGTTCAACTAAGAAGAAACATCGGACTGACAGCCATTGCATTCAACAAGACCAAGGAGCTTGACCCCATTCAGAAACTGTTTGTGGATAAGATAAGGGATTATAGAACAAAGAGCAAGTGAGTATTCTCCCAGTGTTTGCTACAATGATTCTTTAGAAAGCAAGGTAATTGATAATAGTGGTCATAAGGCCAATCCTTGGTAATGGCAGCCATCTAGTAAAATACTTACCTGGAACTCTATTGTACCTTTCCATTAGGGAGTCCCAGATTATGCCCAGCTACTACCAGGAATCTGCATGCTCAATCTGTTTTTTCTTGTAGTTGTTGCCCTGATCTCTGTCCTCAAAGGCAGCGCAGTGCTGGTAAAGGTCATAAATGACAGTCACTATCGGGTGGGGGGGAACATTTAAAGGACAAGTGTGATCAGTAAGTTTATCTTTCTTTTCAAAATGATCAGTCCTTCTTATTGATAACCTCATCACACGCACGGCTCCAAGACTTTTCTGGAGCCGCCCTGACTCTCTGGAGTAGTCTTTCTCATCCTGATCGGCTTGCTCCTACTTTCTGCACATTTAAAGGAGCACTCAAAACCCATTTTTCCAAACTCGCCTACCCGTCGTCTTCTGTCTCCTAAACCCTTACTACTTACCCACCATTCCATATCTCCCCTCCTGTTGTGTGTTGCTTCCCCCACCTTATAGATTGTAAGCTCTTTGTGGCAGGGTCCTCTCCTTCTCCTGTGTCACTGTCTGTATCTGTCATTTGCATCCCCTATTTAATGTACAGTTTTCATAATATGTACAGTTTTCATAATATGTCATAATATGTTTTCATAATATGGTGCACCCAGACAGGAGGGGCTGGGGATAACACTGTCCTCAGTCTCTTATGGGGAAAAAAATTAAAAAAAAAAACCTTCAAGGACAGCGTTGATGAGGAGGCAAGTATTTCTGGTTTCATACCTCTTAGAAAATGGATAAAATGATGTGCATACAGTAAATAACCATACTGATTGAGGTTGGTCTGTGCAATAATTACTACTTAAAGAAAAAGGGCCAGTTTCCTCTTTTTTTCCTCATAATTATTATTAATATTATTAATAAACAGTATTTATATAGCGCCAACCTTTTATGCAGCGCTGTACGTTAAATAGGGGTTGCAAATGACAGATACAGACAGTGACAGAGGAGCAGAAGAGGACCCTGTCCAGAAGATTTTACAATCTAAGAGGTGGAGATTATGTGTTATTCTGTCCTGAAATGAACCTATTGCATGCTGGGATTGATTTGTGAGAGGCAGGAATATGCACAGACATCAGCTTTCAAGCAAATTCACTGGTCTTTGTAAGCATTAGACTGAAAAGCACTGTGTACAGAAAGCTTTTGAAATGCATGACAGCTGTCCAGAAACTTTAAAGCACTTAATCCCCCATATGAGGCTCATTAGAACATTACCTATAGCTATCAGGGATTGTTGTGGCCGGCCCCCATATGGGAATCTTAACACACAATGGGCCATTACCTATAGCTGTCTGAGATTGTTGTGGTCGTGCCTGGGGTTATGCAGTAGAGCAGTATGAAATTCAATGATCTTTATGGTCCAGATTTCAATATACAGAGTTACTGAGCTATGAAAAGTGTATTCCCCTTGGTTTTTGTAGATCACTGTATTCTCATTTAATTTACCTTATTGCAGATGTACTTTGAGATCGGGTTTTTAACATGTAACCTAATGTTTGGATTTATTTAAATTAAATTGATAATATGCTTTGTTAAAGGGCAAGTGGAGGTGCAGTTGATGCTGGTCCTGAGTACCAGAAGGACCTCCATGAAGACGTCAGCAAACTGCAGAGGTTATTTGGTGGAGGAGATTTGGAGAAGTTCCCAGACTTCAAATTTGAAGGTTGGTATGATTTGTGCTGTCATTCATTATAAACTTTTTTATTGACACTGGGGTGCAGGTGGTAGAACATTGGCATTGTATAGCTGAAACAATCTCTTCAATGAACCCTGGTATTTTTATTCTCTGACATAGACGGGAATCCTGGGTTAGCTGGGGACCCGCTCAGGTCTCTCGTGGCTTTCCATGATTTGTAGCTTTTACTCTTTCTAGATTTTTTCTAACTTCCTTGTTCCCAGGGTATGTTGCAGGCCTGTCCCATAAAATATTTCAGAAAACCTCCTGCCTTCCCTAAACACATGGAAAGTATGGGGAGTAGAGAAGGAGTGAGGTGCTAAGTTTCTCTTCACAGAATTGAAGTGCTCACAATGCAGTAATAATATTCTGGGCATTTATTACATCTGTTTTAGATTGCTAGAATGTGTCAGTATGAGGTGAAGGCAAGATAAAGTAACTATTATAGATGGTTGTTGCTGTCTTGCTTATGGTACTACTGGGTCACTTTTAGTTATATTGCCTATGCTCTCATGCTTCCCCTCATTTCATTGCTGCCAGCAAAACCAAAATCCCCAACATCAGCTGCAGTCAAACAGTAATAATTAAAGCCATATGCTTGGGCCAAACGACTGGCCGCTCCACTTATGTATTGTCATATCATAGAGTAGGACACATGTTAATTTATAGACGTTATATAGTACTCAGTTTTGTTTTGTTTTTTTTTTCTTTCAGAACCAAAACTTGATGAAGTTACTAAATAAGCTTTCCTTTATATCTGAATACGGGTGTCATCGTTCTCTCTGTTCCTAGTAAATTAATAAACCACTTTTGGTGATACATTTCTGAGTGTTTCTGCTTTCTTTTTGGGTGTTTGTTTACTTCGACTGTTGTCCATTCATGTTATATATACACCACATGGCTTTGGCTTACATCACACATAACCAAAATATGTGGCCTCCTCAACGTTTCCTTCGCAGGAGAATACAGTACCTGGATCGGTAGGCTCCACGCAGTACTGGTTGGCCATGGGGCACCATCAGAACTTGGATACCTTTCATCTCAGATGTTTTAGAAGTAGTAATGAAAAGTATTGACTATATATTTAAAGGTTCTTTTATAGCCCACCTGAACTTTGTTTCAATCTGCAAAATACACTCCAGGTACAACAAAACGAAAGACGTATAAAGTCTTCTAGTTCACTTTAAAAAACAAAAAACAGCCAGGTCCTCTGTCAGCTTGCTGCATAAAATAACCCTTGGTCTGTTTGTAAAAGCAGTGATTTCTCTTAAGGGGTTAAGTATACATATTGGTAAAGCTCATGTGTAGTTAGAAATCATCTGCATATTAATGAAGTTTCGTCACATAAAGCATACGCAGTAACAAAATATCATTTTCTTTCTCTGTTAGATGCACATTTCCCAAAGTTTATCCCTTTTAAGGGCCATCAAGTAAAACCTTTTTATCTGCCAAAAATGCACTTGGCTCCTAACTTCGGTGTGCTGACCCCCCAAGTTGTCTTTAGCTAAGCTACGCAACTACAATAAGATCTAGAAGAGCTTACTTGGATACTAGAAAAAATGTGGGGAGTACACCGGACATCTCTGAACTTATGGCAAGGCGAATGGGTGTTTTTCACCTATCAGATCCAACTAAACATTTCCAAGAGACCAGAAGTGAGCAAGTTGGAGAAGTTCAATGTTATGGCTTACATATGCTTTAATGTAAGGAAGCATAAGGGTCATCATGACAGCCGCAGGATATGAAATCCTCAAGGGCTGAGTGTGTGTTTTCTTCAGGAAATGCTTTTCGTGCATGTGTTGGGACTGAGAGCAGGTGAAACTAAACAGTTTATACTTGCGTGTCCCATTGCAGATGCCGCCATCTTTTTCCTTCTCATCTTCCTAATTCTTAGGCTGCATTGATTGGCCGTGCTGGGGTGATGTAACTTTAGCCCAGGTGTTCATTCAGTAAAGCTGGGCAGCTCAGCGATGGTAAATGGAGCAATCAGGCAGCTAAGAATTTTTTTTGCAGAAGAGACATTATGTATCCCTCTCTGCAATAAAGAGCTGGTCGCAAATTTTTTATAGTGGAACTTTACATGAAGCATTATATACATAAATACTTCTTGATAATTCTCATGAATGAAATTCTTCATACAAATCCATATGGAAATGAAGTTGATGGCCAGAAAAACAGCACCAATAACGATAGGTGGCCAACCATATTTGGTTTTTCCTCCCAGCTGTGAGCAGCTCAGTGCTTTTGTTTTATAGACTTTGTGCTATACGTGGAAATTCTTCACCACGTCGGATAGAGCACCATGATAGGCAAGGATAAAGTTAAAATGGTTGACTCACTGTGCAGCTGTGAATATCAAGACATTTTCACATCTCACCATGTCAAAATCATGCTAAGAACTGATGACAGGTACACATGGTTGGAATAGATGAAAAGTTAGCAATATATAACTTTCCCCCATATTTAGCCTGACGGCTCTGTATATTTTATTCCGTCCAATTGAACACCAGATCTGAATAACTTGGTACATTATAAATAACCTCATCATAAATTTGTTTTGGTATTGACAGTGCATGAGCTGTACTATGGAATGCGAGTAAATTAAATTTGGCACTAGAATTCCACATCACATATTCCAAGACCGTACTTGTTGCAGACTATACAATGCTGATGTTACACATAGCAGACTATACTTATCACTCAATGTGAATGCTTTCACTCAGTCATTCCCAGAAGTTCATAAAGCGATATAAGATGATCCCTGCGAAGTGTCTAACAGTGTATTTCTGGAGGAGATAGCGTGCCGGGAATTGCCGCGTCATCTGATAGTTCTGGTTTAAAAAAAAAATATAGAGTGGGAATTGTTACAAAGTGTTGCAATATTAATGCTGGGACTTGTAGTTATGGCACTGATAACAGTGGTGAAAAGATCAGTCCTGCTGATGTTTTTTCATTAGCCCTAAAAACTCTGTAGACCTTATAAAATTCTCCACTTTTCTTAGTTTTGCTAAATAAAACATTTTTTTTACATTTCCTTTTTTTTTTTTCTAAATCTCCCAAAATACCTGTTAATTCCGCTGAGCTGATGATTTGCTGTGCTGTCTGCTTCTACTGATTTATCAGCATTGTTCTCAGTCCTGGTAGTCCTATCCTAGTGACAACACTGCTCCTCCATATCATTAATATTAAACAGGATTTATATAGCGCCAACATCTTACGCAGTGCTATAAAATAAATGGAAGTTGCAAATGACACGGATATAGACAGTGACATAGGAGGAGGAGAGGACTCTGCCCAGAAGAGCTTACAATCTAGGAGCTTGTGATGATAGATACAAGGGGGTACTGGGAAGATCCTTGCTTTGCCCAGAAGAAGAGAGTCACACATTTATCAACACACATTTATCAACATACTCCCCCCTGAGACTGATGCACTTGGTACAGCGTAGTTGCAGCTTTTCTAGACGGTTCAAATAAAAAGTCCTTTGGTTGGGCTGCAAACCAGCTTCCAGCAGCATCTTTGACGCCAGAAATGTCCCTAAAACGTTGCCCCTTCAGGTGTTTCTTCAAATTTAGGAACAGATAATAGTCAGAAGGTGCCAGGTCAGGTGAGTAGGGGGGATGGTGGACCTATTGGAAACCCATGGTGTTCAATTTGGCAGCCACAATGTTGGACGTGTGTGCAGGTGCATTGTCCTGCAGAAAAAGGATCCCTTTGGTCAACTGTGTTCCACGGTGTTTCGTCTTAATTGCCTCCTTCAGCTGGTCCCGGAGGTTAGCATAATACTGTGATACTAGAGCCCTGAGGTAAGTAGTCCACCAACAGAATACCATCTTTGTCCCAGAAAACGGACGCCATGACTTTTTTGGCCGAATAATGGGTTCGGAACTTTTTCGACCGTGGGGACCTGCTGTGGTGCCATTACTTTGACTGTTCCTTGGTTTCGGGATCATAAATGTGGAGCCAGATTTCATCCTCAGTCACTAACCTAGCCAAAAAGTCCTTTGCAGCGTCTAAATGAGCCAAAACCGCTTTGGATGCTTCAACTCTTCTTTTTTCTGATCACAACATTTCGGCACCCCCTTCGCTGAAAGCTTGTGCATGTCTAGGATAGTGGTGATAACAAACCCAACACGCTCCTGTGAGATGTCAAGTATCTGGGCTATCTTTTTTGTGGATTTTTCGCCGGTCCTCAATAATCAGCTCATGGACAGCATCGCAGGTTGCCGGCTCAGTTGAGGTTGGGGGGCGCCCACTGCAGGGCTCATCTTCAATGGTGAAATGCCCAATCTCGAAACGAGATATCCAGGTTTTGACAGTGCTGTAGGAAGGACACTTCTCCCCCAGTGTTTGTGACATCTCAGTGTGAATGTCCTTTGCTGACTTTCCCTGGAGAAACAAAAACTTCATGATGGCCCGTAACTGCAATGACGTGAAACTTGCTTGTGCCTCTGCCATCACAGCTTCTCACTAAAAGAAAAAAACAGTTTTAAGAATCACAAAGAGCTGATATTTTCACAGTTACATACTAAGATATTATGCTATCATATGCCCCCACACTCTTTTTTCTATTTCATCTGAAAGGGGGCAAAGCCAGGAACTTCTCAGCACCCCTCCGTACAGTACAGTGGATGAATGTTGCCTTGGGACAACCCACAAGGGAAGCCTGCATGCACAGCTCAGTGGAATTTGACAGCTGGGCGTCGAACAGTCAGGTAAGAATTGTTATTGCAAGAAGGGACATCACCTGCAATAAAGATCTGTCTAGTTGCCAGTTTTCAAAGTTAGATTTTAGTTAAAGCAGACCTCACTAAAATTTTTACTATACATAAAGACTGTGAAGCCCCTTCCCTTCTGTCGCCTCGTTGCAAAGCCTTCTGGAATACCTTTGTCATGCATCCCGGGAGGCTCCTGGCTGCTCCTCCTGCGCATGCCCGATTTCAGGCATGCACGGAAGGAGTATTTTCCTACACTGAGGGGAAAGAAATGCTGATCCCAGGCATGCTCAGTGAGATTGGCACTCTTTTTTTCCTCTTTACAGCAGGCTTTGTCACCAGATCACTCGCCTGCGCAGTGTGAGATCAGGTGAGGTAGCCAGACGAAGGAAGAAGACTGACCAAAATAGCGGCAGCCCTTCCTCGCGCTGGGAGAAGGGGAGAATTCCAGGTCCTGATCACGAACATCTCCTGCGGGATCAAGGGATCTGCGGAATTAAAATAGGTGTGATTTATTTTTTTTTTAGTTTAGTTCCGCTTTAAATTAACTTTACAAATCAACTGCAAGGGTACATTCCTGAAACAAAGGCACACATTATTATCATTAAAAAGATGTCCCTTAGATTCAGTCGTGTGACTCTGCCTAGGTTGAGCATATGGGGTGTACAAGCAGGAAAACACCAAAAGCAGAATGCACAAAGTTTTACACAGATTTAGGTTTCAGGGTTCAAAGCATGTACTGGACTGATAAAAGTGAAGGAATCCTGGGTAGTTAGTACAATATTCTGTGATGCTAGCTAAGCTTAAAGTGGAACTAAACCTTGTTTACACTCATCTGTCCCTGTTCCGTCGTGGGCACCACCCTCCTTTTCCTTCTTCTCTTTCTTGTTTCCATCTTCGGCCATGCTGATAGGCTCGGCAGGGATGATATAACTTCCTTGCAGGCCTGCGGGAGTTCATTAAGTCCTGGCAATCGCAGGAGGAAGCCAGTATGTTCTGAGTATCCAAGCTACCAAGCCATTCACAGCTCAGCATATCTGACAATAGAAGGAGGTGATCAGGCAGGTGAGTATTGTTTATTGCCGAAGGAAAGCACCAGAAGCAAAACATACCAAGTCTAGATTTTTACTCAGAATTTTATATCATGTAAACCCAATAGATCCAGGGTAAAGCCCTGGATAAAGCTGACCCTTAGTTTTGTTTTTGCTTCTTGCACACCCAGTTCCCTATTAAAGCCTAGAGCTAAACTTGGCCACCACTGGTGGATAATTGTTTCCGTTAACTTTACTTGAGTCTCTGTAACAGTCAGCATTACAGAAACTTCTATGATTTTGTTCTTTATCTGGTCCTGGGTTCTGCAGAAAGCCCGCTAGCAACATGACAGTGAATCAATACAAACTAGCAGGAAGTCTCTTAGCGATCCTGTTGAGGATGACAAATGGCCACTGGTAGTCTGGCCCATTGTTCCTAGTATTGGATTCGTTTTTGAGCCTTTGGAAGATTTGATTGCTGGACCCTTGGTATGAAGATTAACTTCATAATCCGAAGCATACTAAACATATCATAGAAAAAAATAGAACATGAGTGGGATATGAGGCTAAATATTTCCCTTGTGATATGTTGGCACTGTACTCATATATTCCCCTTAATTAGGCCTCAGAACTCTACAATATCATTTGGAACATTACGGCACATATTCCACTGATTTGAAACAGTTTATTTTGGAAAGTGTATTTCTGGCTGACCTTATTTTCCCCTAATGGTGATTGATATCTCCAGCAGTGTGGTGTGTCCATGGGGGCCAGGTTTGCTCCCACATACACCTACCTTTATATGGGTTGGTGGAAGAAGGAGTGCATTCTTGGAGATGCCAAACCCAATCAATCCAATATCTATTTTTTTCTACAAATATAGGTGAATAAATTCCCATTATAGATCATGAAACGTGTAAAAAATTAAAACTGGAGCTTTATTTTTAAGAAACAGGTAACATGGTAACTATTTTGGTCCAAAGTTTAGCAGATCCTTTGTGATCCACAAGATCTCAGTACAATCATATTGTAAACTGTCCTTACATTGCAAATCTGACTTCCATGAATCCTTCCAAGAAGCCTTACACAGTATTAGAGCAATTCCAAAAAAAAACGATCATAAGAGCTCGATGCAAATACTCCACCCTAGTAGGATTTCAGAAGGAAGCACAAGACAAGAAAAGACAAATTAGGTGGTGGTGGTGGGGGGATCTGTAGTAAATGTAGTAGGAAATGCATGCACTGTGTGAGTAAGGCTACGTACACACATCAGATGATTATCATCCAGTTATCACCTCAGGGCTGGTATTGGATGAGATCTGATGTGTGTACAGCGGCTGTCTGACGTTGTTCATGGATTCGTCCTGGTGGATCCACGAACGACGAAAGACGCAATGCAAGTGAAGAAGTGCCGTTCCAATGTTCTCCCCCTCCCCTTTCCATAGAGCAGAAAGGTGCTGTATGTACAGTGCTCGTTCATGCTTTGTTCAGTGTTTTGTCATTGGAAAGGATTGTGAATTCCAATAACAAAAATCTAACGCTTACGTGGCCTAACTTCTAAAATGTGAAGCAGTTGTTGCTTGATGAAGTGGGACAAATTACAGATCAAAAATACCCCAAGCCATCACCTTTCTTCATGCCCAATGGGGAAAATAAAAAGTCTTAATGCCGTTATTTTTTATATACATAAATGGAACATGGAACTATACCTAAAAATTTACAATGCTAACAAGCAGGTTGTTTATTGCAGAGGGAGAAGCAATGACCCTTACCTGTTTGCAATGTTTTCTGAATGCCGGGTGTCATGGCCAACCCCAGGCTGCCGGGGATTAATTTACTCCCATGCACATGGATGGTGTGTAATGAACTAGGGCAACATTCTTACCTTAAGGAGAAAATTACTGAGGAAGAAACTTGTATTGTCATTTTAGTGCAGTTTATTAAAAAGTATTTTTATTCTTCCCCCACTCATACCATAACCTTCCTGAACCCGCTCTTCCCTTCCATAGATTTCGACTTACTGGGAATCAAAGGACCTCTGTATTATGTTTTATTTTTCTTTTATATTTGATGGCTACCTGTCTTCTTCCATGCCCACACATTAGAGTCTTGAAGGCTTCTATGAGCCTCTGTCCACAGACAAATATAGACAAACCCCATAAAAGTCTATAGGACTCTAAAGATAGACGGGAAGGAAGACAATTAAGTGTCAGATGAATTGCAGCCCTTTGCTTCTCAGTATATTTGAATCTATGGAGCAGAGGGGCTTTGGAGTAAGTCGGGGGTGTGTGTGTGTGTGGGGGGGGAGGGTAAATCGAGGAAAATAATGTACTTCATGTTTCTGAGTATTAATAAATTTGGTGGTTGTTTTCATTTAATTTTGAAGTTATCAATTTTATGGTCCTGGCAAGAACTCACATAACTTGTGATTAGCACTGAAGTTCACATAAATAAAAATGACCATGACATGAAGATACAATAAGCTCTTTATTTTGACTCCCACAATCCTGTGAATGTATAATAAAAAAATGCAAAAAGTTAATTTTTGCTACTTAAATTCCAGCTTCTGGCCCCTTTTCTAGGTGGAGCTGGTGTCACTGGATCTGTTTGGGGCATAATGGGAAAGATGGGCATTCCAAATATTGCAAGAAGCACTTTGCATGATTCAGGATTCTACGTTTTTTATTCAGCCACTGGGGTGATGCATCAACCTCTTTATTAAGTGTCAAGCCAAAAACTTTTTTTTTCTAGTTTTGAATAAGAAAGACAAAGATTGCAGCTGCTGCTGGGTTTTTACTGCTATCCAGGACTCCATCGGATGATCACTTGATTTCTTATAATCACTATTAGATCTAGTCAGGTTCTCTGAAAGTTATATTTGCCAATTAGAACTTAGAATTAGAAAAAGCTAATTTAGCTGACAACAATGGGCCTGATTTATTAAAGCTCCCCAAAACTGGAGTGGATACACTTTATCAGTGAACCTGGGTGATCCAACAAATCTGGAATGGATCTGGTCAAGGATTGAAAACATTTGCTAACAAATAGCAAATTACTTTAAAAGGAATCCATTCCAGGTTTGATGGATCACCCATGTTCATTGATGAAAGTGTATTCTCTCCAGTCTTGGAGAACTTTAATAAATCAGGCCCGTTGGAGAGTCAGGGAAAGAGGGGGAAGGGTTTGGTGGGCAATAAAGGATATTTTGATATGAGACAGTATTTTCCTTGATACAAAGCTTGCAGTACCCCTTTAGTTGCAGTAAGTGTCCCTAAAGGGCATTCAGCAGTCTAAATCTTGTCCAAGGTTTTAATCTAAGTGACAATTGCAAGCAGCAGCAAACTATACCCAAGGACATATCACTGCATTGCACATTTAGTGTTGAAACGTTGTATATTCATTGGATATTCGAATGAATCACATTGTTGAATATATCATTTGATTCACTGTTTTACTTGAATACACTGATTTGTCTATCCGTGTCATATCGGTGTCATATTTGTAACACTAACAAGCAAAATACGGTACTGTTTGTTCTGTATAAAATATTCTTTAATATTATTACATTCTTTATTACTAAACCCCTCTCCCTCCCGACCCCTTGTATCAAAAGAAAAGCTTTGTTCTTTGTAAAGGAAATAATAATGCACACCAATCAGCCCCAAATTAAAAAAAAACACACTTTTTATTTATTTATACTGTATTCTACATAAGGTTAAAATCTTACAATGACAAAAAGTGCTAAGCAACTAATACCTTCATTTTATGGGCATGCAGAATGACAGCTGAATATGCTTTTCCAGGCACCGCCATGGCACCGTAGTGCAATTCATTTCAGGAGCAAATGTGTTGTCAGTTCATTCACAGGCCTGGGGATAAATTTCTACAAACACTGTATATATATATTTACTCAGTAGAAAAGAAAATGTATACATTCTCACCTGTGAAATTTAAATTAAGGCACATGTATTCATCTACAACAAAAATAAATCGAAATATTTGACAAAAATACTTTCACTTTGTTTTAGTACAGGGGGTATTTCATCTCAATAAGAAAACAGGAAGGAAATGAATTTTTGGGTGGGCTTGCATCTTCTACGGGGGCAGATGAGAAGAGTTCAGAGTTCCTAGAGGACTTGTTCAGTATCTTGGCTGTTCCGGCCAATAAAACTAAAGCCTAATGGAACTTTCAATTTTTAATCAGCTAAATACATCCCATCTAACTGAAAAATATGTAAGGTCTTAAAGTCTATTTTCTTTAGAAAGCAACCACACTGTGTGTGGAAGCAGAGGTCTCCATGCAGAGATATGATTCTCCCTGTTCATTAAGAGCTCATCAATCAGCAAGGATCATTATCTTTCTATAGGTCTGGCTCAGCAGGAGAATTGCAGAGGAATACAAGCTTCCACACACAGAGAAGCATTCCATATCTACAGTATGCTGGCAGGGAACAGGCTTGCCTGGTTTGACCGCAGCTTGTAAACCTTTAAAAACTTTTATTTAATGCACCTAGAATGCATTTAGCTGATTTAAACTGTGCTTTAATAGATTTGTAAAGCTGGGGATTTTTTTATCTTCTCATCACTGTAACAGCTCAGAAGGAGGCGTGCCCTCTTTTGATTAGCATAGACCCGCCCACGAGGATTTTCCCGCTTTCTTATTAAAGATGTAGAATACCTATAAGAGGGAATCATTTTTATTTCTTTACACAGATACAAAGTAAAGACAATACTGTGGGGCTTCACATATCCCAGGACCAGATATGTTGGTTTATCATAAAGGTCAGCAACGTCATGTCTCATGGGACAAGAACTAAAAAGTGAAGCGGCGTACATTCGGAGGTGTCTTCTGCTGTATTTTGTGTTTGGATAAAATAATTATGTATAGGGAATCCATGTAGATGAATGCTATATCTATACAAGCATCTGCATCTACTATTGGAAGGGTTTATTCTATAATATGCCAGATGTAAGGTTCAGACCATGATGTCCAATTACATGGTGCAGCCACCACATCTAAGGACTGGTAAGCTGCAAACATTTTATTTTATTTTGGAATTTAAATACACTTTATTGTTGAACTCCATGTAAACAGATGCAATATATTGGGGTTGTTTTCAGAGATTTACACAACCCTATCATAGAAAGGTCCAGCCTGGTAATTTGATGTAACTTCGGCTTTGAGCTGAAGTTCAGCAATACAGCTAGGTCACCGCCAATGCTCCAAGCCTGCTGATTGAACAATGAAGGAACAGCAGCAAACTGATGAGGCCATAATTTAATTCACTCTGCGCTCTCTATCAGAATGTTCCTTTCATAAAGCAAAATTGATTGGAAGATCAGTTATAGTGACCCTCCAAAACTGAAGAATCAGACAATTTCAGGAGGCTGAAACCAAGCAAAACTTCAATAGCTGCTCAGTTCATCCACTCTTTCTGGTGAAGACATCAAAGCAGACTTTCTTGACTATCTTAACATGGGGGAACCCTTGAAATGGTTTTTAGGTCTTAGGGAACCCCTACTATAATTCCCATATGCACATTAGTGTGGATGGGAAGATTGTCACCCTTACAGATAGCCAAAAAGATCATTGGTGTCACCTAAACTGACCTGAGAGGCACAAACTGCCCATTGCTCAATGAACCCCTAACCCCCTGGAGGAACCCTGGTTGGGAAACCCTGCAAAGTGAGTAATAAGCATTAAAAAAAGGGCAAAACCAATTTCCAGCATGTTGCGTCATTGTCTACCATAAACCTCCATCCCCTCATCACTATATCCATATCTACCCCTTGAGACCCCAATGAACTATTTCACTGCCATGTATTATTCCTACAGAACCTTCAGGAGAAGAAGACATCTGGGATTAGAAGGTGAGATAAAGGTTCCTCCTCGTCTCGTGGTAGGAAAAGTTTGGTTTAATCATCAAAGCAGTGACTGGTCACCATGCATAGGCAACATTGAGTCCATTCTTTCTCCTTCTTCCCCAGATTTATGTTGTGGGAAATACAATATTGTGATCAAATCTTCCAACTAGAAAATACTAAACACCTATCTACAGTATAAGGCCTCCTAAACTGTCTGATATTCTAATGTCTTTTTGTGTTAAGTAACACATAATACCGAGCTTCTCTTCTATATTAGGCAAAGCATTAGGCTCTGAATATTTCTATATACACATGAGCTCCGATGACAGTTGTCAAGCACTGCAAAATATGTGTAGGAAAGTCCTATAAAAAACAGCATGGTGATTTATAACAAGGAAGATTCCGCAGGTTTGCCTTCTTATCCCAACGACGGAAGACTCGATGGCGATAAATAAAAGTTGCCGCTCCCCTGTGCTGATTTGGCCATTCACAATAAAGCACAAATGGTTTCCTCTTCTGAACATGGTAATTTACATTTTATGTAAAAATAGATATTCCTATTATATAAGTTCATCTTATTGACAATGGAGCATGCCATTCAGGAAACACCGTGGTTTAAATGGCTGCCTTTACAAAATCGCTCCTCATATGACAAAGGATTTGGTGTGTTTGAAATCCTGGAAGGAAGAAAAAGAAACAGTGTTATAATAATTAACATAGTGAAAACTTAAATATATTTATTATATATTTAAATATTTTAAATAAGTAAATATATTTAATATCTAAATATCAATACTGCACAGCTATTGGTATTTTAATAATAAAGAACTCCAATACTTACATTTTCCTTTTGCGACGCCGACATGTGAGAACCTTCTTTACTGCTGGGGAAGATAAGAAACAAACGGTTGGTGTTGTGAAGAAGAATGTATGCACTTTTTATATTATGCATTGTATTTTCATCTTTTATTCTTACTTTAAAATCATTTTGGTATAGTTTAGTTTTTATATATCCCTGTGCTCATTTTTTACTATTATTATTATGTTATTACGTATTTACCCCTATTTAATGTACAGCTCTGCAGAATATGTTACCGCATTATAAATACAGTTTAATAATAATAATAATTTTTGTTAAAAACAATTGCATTTCAGATTCAGTTTTTGAACAAGTGTATAGTACATCCAATACTTGTAGTTGACCTCAAGAATCAAATTCACTGAATTGTAATTTTAATTCTAGTTTCAATCAATAATAAGATAAAATCGCATTATGCAAACCTAACTCTACGGACATCTGTGCCCCTGACATGACTCTTTATAAGCAAAACAGCCAATTAACATTCACTATCTGAGATAAAGACTTCTACAAATTCCTCCTTCATCAGGTTCATAGGACTTCATGCATGTGAAGTTGCAATAATTAATGGAGCCAAATCATGATAACATCCTATGCCAATGCAGACATCAAATTTAATGAGATTTATTGTATTCTGGAGTTATTAAACCAATGCCATTCATAGCACTGCAGTTCAAGGCTGTTTTACTTGTTAATGTTGAGCATTTTTCCAAGATATGGATAAGACTTATTATTATTACATAGTATTTATATAGCACCATCATATTACACAGTAATGTACAAAGTCGATAGTCATGTCTTTAACTGTCCCTCAAATAGTCATATGTCATTAATACAGTCTAAGGGCAATTTGGAAGGGAAGCCAATTAACCTCACTGCATGTTTTTGGGATGTGGGAGGAAACCAGAGTACTGGGAGGAAACCCATGCAGACACTGGGAATACCTGCAAACTCCATGCAGACAGTGTCCTGGCCGAGATGAACCTGGGACCTAGCTCTGCAAAGGCAAGAGAGCTACCCACCATGCTGCCCATAAATTATAATATGTCCTATACATCTCTGATTCCTAATTAAAGGAAATAAAATGGGAAAAATTTTGTGTGATCTCAAATTTTTTTTCAGTTGTATTATACTCCACCTGCATGCATCAGGCAACTTGTCTAATCTACATTCTGCATAATGAGGTAATATATCTTTTTTTCCTGCTCTTTTTCCTCATTTTTTAAATCAGTTCTGTGGCTAAATTATAGGCTGACAAATGCATATTAAGTTTAAAGAAATTATAGTTTTAAGCAGCTTGAAAGTGGCAATATTATGAGTTTTTCATCACCTAAAAATCACTTTGCATGGAAAAACAAAACAAGCTTCCAGCAAGTTTATTGTAAGTCAGAAGTTAGGTAACTGCAGGTACCAGTTAATTTATTCTGAATGATCCTAAACTGATGCCACTGACACACAATCTTCAACACAGGCCCCTATTATGCTACCTAAGCCTTTCATTTTACCATCAATCCTCCAGCCTACCTGCATATGATTTCTATGTCTCGATAGAATTAATTATCATCCAATCATACAAGTTATTGGGACTTTACTGGCACTTAATCATAAAAACATATATGTAAAATGTATTTATATTTTTATTGAATCACATATTATCATTAAAATATACATAATTCAAGCTATATTCCAAAATTTAAAGCAAAATGAAAGCAAATAATATACCGATGATAAAGTAATTCAATCCATATTTTTTTTATTATACTCGTTTATTGTTTTGAAAGTTGGAATAAACATTTTATGAGAAGATAAGTACATTATATGTAGATCATATTTACAAAAAAATTCTATTTTGTGTGACATTTTATAGTCATGACTGCCCAATAAAACTCCTGAAAAAGTTTTTTTGAAAATGAAATGTGTTGAGTATGGGCTTGTTATGTGAAGATGGAATGACATGAAATAATCTTGTAATTCATCATAATTTTTTCATTTTGTACTACTGTATACGGGGTTGTGACTTGTAAATTTTGGAATATAGCTTCATTTATGTATATTATAACGATAATAATAAAAATATCAATTTTACATATATGTTTTTTATGTATATGTGCCAGTAAAGTCCCAATAACTTGTATACTAAGTTGTACAAGCACTTTGAGGGATGAGGCACTGAATTATTAGCAGTAGAAAGTTTCATAAGGTTGTAACAATTAATGATTTCAATTTAGTAACCACTATGATTGTTTCCAAGTTGTCCCTCTCAGTGATGATAGGGATTGAGAGTCATCAGCCGCACAAAGTGTGAACTTCTATCTCTTAGGCTGGGTCTACACGGACGATTTTAAAAACGCATGTAAACAATCCTACTAGGTTTATATGCATTTTTAGGCACTTTTACTAGCGTTAGCGTTAAAGCTTGCCTTTATAACGCTGGAAAATGTTGCGCTTTCCTGTGTTTTTAACATGTTTACGTTTCAAGTGCTTATAAATACAGAAAGCACCCTATTGAAATCAATAGAAGCGTTTTGTTGCATTTTTGAGTGTTTTCCAGTGTTAACTCTGCATTTTAATTTTTTAAACACTGCAAGCAATGTAGATAGATAGCGCTCATAAATGTGCCTCAAGAAAACGTCCTGGTGCAGATTAGCTCATTAGAATGCATGGGAATTTCAGGTTAAACGCTGGGGAAATTGTCTGTGTACTTTAAGCCTTAGGCAATATCTATAACATTGCTTGCAACGTTTAAAAAAATTAAAAAGCGGGGTTAATGCTGGAAAACACCCAAAAATGCGAGTAAACCTAGGAAAACACTTCTATTGATTTCAATGGGGCGTTTTGCTGCGTTTTCTCATTTTATACGGCCTTTATAAGCACTTGGAATGTAAAGGTTTTAAATCAGACGGAAAACGTGTTTAAAACGCTAATAAAAGTGCATAAAACGCATAAAAAACGCAGTAGGAGCGTTTGCATACATTTTTAAAAACATCCGTGTAGACCCAGCCTTAAATAGAAGAATATCAACGTATCCGCAAGATAAGGTACTGTGCTAGGAACATTATAAATACATTGTGGCTGGGAAGGAGTTATATCTGTGCATCCAGTAACATTGCTGTGAAGGTAATGTATTTATTATAGAAAATAATACTTACTCAGAGGACTTTCCACCTGAAAGAAGAGAAAGAAAAAAAAATGTTACAATTTATAGTAATGTTCTATTTATAAAACAAATACAAATTATATTTTAAACAAATACATTTTGGGAAAACAAAATAATAAAGACATATTATTAAAATATCAATAAAAATGTTATATTCTGTGTGTGTCCCTAATACAAATTGCCAGTCTGAAAAATAGCAGGTAAATTTCCCTATGTTGACACTAGATGCAAATGATAACTTAGGGCTCTATTTATAAAACGGGACAATCAATCAAACATTCCTTGGAGGAAATCAATTACTGCCATTGAAAAACATGGACATGGTAGATTCCCATGAAGGAATGTAGGAGAGAATATTGGATTCTCTGTTTAATAAATAAAGCCTGAACTGTATGTATACCTTTTTTGTGTATCTAAAGAGTTCCCATTGGAAGATTTTCGTATTGGAAATTAGTATTTCTAATCACTTTCCCTCTCAGTGGCAATGATCACCAATAATAAAATAAGATGTAATACCACACACCTTCTTTCATCATAACTTAAAATTTTAGACATTCAGAAAAAGCTAATAGAGGTTTTAACCCTTTCACATTATCCCTATTTAATGTACAGCGCTGCGTAATATGTTGGCGCTATATAAATCCCGTTTATTAATAATAATAATAATAATAATAATAATAATAATCCATTAAAAACTTTTGGCTTTGGACACAAACTTTGTGTTGTTTTCAAAAAAACTCGTGTTGTTTTCAAGTGTGGCCAGCAGGTGGAGCTCTTTATTAAGCTATTAGATCCCTGCAGGGAAGCCTGGCTGCCAGTACAAGCAAAGCCTACAAAGTAACACAAAAGAAAACTTTGCAGTGCCTGTGCACAGAATTCCAACACTTGTTGCATAACAACAAAAAGTACAATAAAAACAAACACCGGCAGTCACAGTTTATTTCATAACCTGCTTAATAAGTATACATGGGGCATCACTTCTTCTTGTTTAGCTATGTTTCCTAATGTTCCATGGTAAAAAAAAAAATAAATATATATATATATATATATATAAAATAAAACAATAAAATAAATATATTCTATAGGGGAATGTCAAGGTATAATAGCAATTGTTGTTCAAATAAATTCTTCTTTCAGAAGGGGATTACATTGTCTGCACTACCACTCCATAAAGCTTACTGTTACATTAGAAGTCAACAGAACAGGAAAGATCCTATTGTACAGTAGAAGATTTTTATTTTTCTATTTCAGATCTGCTTAGATGCAGAACACTAAACAGTTCATCATGAATTGGTAAATGAAATAACATGTAAAAGTAAATAACATGTATATATATATATTTTGTATATACTTGGTCACATATGTCTATTTCATGTTATTTACATTATTATTAATATTATTATTACACAATATTTATGTAGCACCATCATATTAGGCAGCGCTGACTTTTACATGTTATTAACTTTACCAATACATGATGAACTGATATATATTTTACTTTTATGTACAGTACATAACGTTCCCTGCAGATCCCCTGAGGAAGCCGATTGGCGAAACGCATTGGGTTACAAGACGTTACCACTATTCTAACTATATATGTACTCAGGGACATCTCTGTCAAGCAAAAAGTTCTCGATTGCTAGTTAAATACTTTTTGGGACTGACCTACTATTTCTGTTCACTTACATATTATCAAATTGATTGAGTTTTATATGAGTTGTAATGTAATACACACAATATACGTTTATTCGCAAAAAAAAAAAACCCTGACATTGCACTGATTTTTCGAGTAGCCTGCATTCTACAATACCTGAGCTATAATAGTTTAACATTGTAACCATTGTACAAGTTGACCACAGTCAGTTGTTACAGTTATCATTCAAGCTGAAGACACTGTGATTGGCTCCTAGTTATCAGACGTTTCCTATAAACATCCTGGGAGATTAGATAAAACCATACTGGATGTTTAATGTACATAGCGGTCCTGATTGAGCTAAGAAGAGATTGTGGATCACATTCTCTGATGTACGTGGAACCATTACATGGAGCATTTACAAATCAGTAACCCATCTGGTTATAGCTTTTTGCTGCACCCCAATCCATATCTAAAAAGTTTTTAGTTCTATATATTTAATGTATAGCACTGGCGCTATATAAATCCTAATTATTATTATTATTATTAATAATAATAATAATAATAATAATAATAATAATAATATACAATAGTGATGATGTACAAGCAGCTTTATACTGGTTGGAATATAAAGATCTTTATATTGGGCTGTAGCTCAAATCATCCAACGGCCTTATACAGAAAGAAGAGGTGTCATTTATTGCAAAGTTCAGCGCAGCCTTTTTCAGCATTTTAAACATGGAGGAACCTTCGAAATAACAATTAAGTCTTCAGGGAACCCCTGCTATAATAATATATCCACAGCTCACAGTTTATTAGCACGGTGGTCAGTAGGACGAATTTCTCTTACATTGCTGGCTATTGGGAAGAATGTCCCCCTTACAGATAGTCATAAAGATCATTGGTGTCACTTAAACTAACTCTAGAGGTCCAAATTGCTCATTGCTTTAGGAACCCTTAGCAACCTCTGGAGGAATCCTAGCGTTCCACAGAATTCTGGTTGATAAACATTGGTTTATTGAAAATCAGCACAGCCCTTTATTACCCCATATACTGTAGATGGTACATGGTGAATTAAGGAGCAAAACCCCCACCTCCTAGATTGTAAGCTCTTTGGGGCAGGGTCCTCTCCTCCTCCTGTGTCACTGTCTGTATCTGTCTGTAGAGCGGTGTGTAATATGTTGGCGCTATATAAATCCTTTTTTTATAATATTTTTATAATAAAAAAGTAATTTGGAAAAATCTAATGATCCCTTTTAAACCAGTTCTTTTCTTTTTTTGTTGTCATTTATTTATGAGAAATCTAATATTTTAAAGGTCAGACAGAATTTGTAATGCCATAAAACACTTTTAGCACTTACACAATACATTATATTATAGAGGATTAAACATCAGATCAAAATGAGAGCCAATTTTAGAACTTTTGGGAACTATGGTGTCATTGCTCTCAGTTGGCCCAGGGGCACAAAGGATCCAGGGCTCTGCCAACTATCCTAAAATGAGGAATTAACCCCTTATTGTTGGGATTTGGGATATAAGTGAGACACGCAGCTACTTTTCTATTTTAGTGAGACACGCAGCTACTTTTCTAATTTTATCTATACCCCAAACATAAATGTACAGTGCTACGTAATATGTTAGCGCTATAAAAACCATGTTTATTATTAATAATAATAAAATGTAACACATTGCAGAGTAGCAATCCTTAGATAAGGCAGCTGCATTATTTTTCTTTTATTCCAGGCTTGTTTCTTTTATTAATTTGCTGATCTTTCCAGTAACACACTAAGGGGCATATTTATACAGCAGTGAATTTGACTTTTATAAAGCATTCACTGGTGATAAATGAAATATTCTTATTTAGAATTCATCTATAGTGAAGGGCTGGGATTCTATTGGTTTTCCGTAGAATTAAATGATTCGTCATGTTTCATGAAGGTCAGATTCACAGCTGTCACCCTATACCAATCTCCTGATATGGATAACATTTACATCCCAGGGCCATTGTAAAAGCTGACACCATTGTGTCTGGTTTTAGTTCAGTCCGCAGGAAAATACCAGGATATTGGGTTTCAATAGCTATTTCATGTACATGCAGAAAACCAATGCAGCCACCACATCTCAGGGCTGAAAATTCAGCAATATATCACATTTTTCTTCTTGGGTTTATATAAACTTTAGAAAGATCCATTATGATTGATGTTTTAATGGAAAGCTTTTGGTTTAAACCTGTCTAGTTTATCATGATATAAAAAGCAACAATAAAAATGGCATTTCAAATGTAAACATGGCATCAAAGATAACTTCATGGGTCAATGTTTTGGAGAATTTAGAATATGTAGTCACTGACAATGCAGAACTTTTTCCCATTTAAGAACAGCAGACAGAAAGCAGCAGCTGTGCCCATGTTTATTAGTCTGTACCATGGGGAGTCCGAAGTGTCAGAAGTTTATCAATTGTTATCTGCTTGCTCAGCTCATGACATCAAGCAGAGGAGCAGGAAAGAGGAAGGAACTTCCATATGTGACAAGCTACAACCTGGGAAAACTTTCCACACTTCAAACATCATTAACAAAGGAAAAAGAAAGAAAACATGTTTTTCTTTTTTTTATATAATGAAACAAAACATCATAAAAAAACAAACAAACAAGCTAATTAAATTAAACTGAAAATAAAACAGATTCTGCCTCTGACTAGGGATGTGCCAATCAAAATTTGAGGACTTTGAATCCCATTACAACCAATGCAAAGGGAAGCTTGGTATTAAATTCTGCCCATTTGTAGAGCTAAAAAGCAAGTTATTGTCAATCAAAAGGAATGGGAACAAAGGCACTGGCATGGGGGACAGATACTAATGCCAAAATGCTTTCACTGAATTGTCTGTCACTAGAAACAATCCTTTGAAATCATTTCAGGCAGCAATAGAATGAGCGCTCTACACACAGCACTATAAGATTTTATGGAGAAGAGGTGGCAAGGATTAGCAGGAGGCTCCCTGCTGAGTCCCCCCCCCCCCCCTTCACCTAAAAAAATTACAGTAATCTTTCACAGCCACGATTTCCAAACAGTGTAGGAGGACTACCATAAACAATCAAGATCCTGAACATTCATCATAAGCAAGAAATACCTAGCGTTTGTACATGGCTTTAGAGTAGGGCTTCATACCCACTTTAGACTTTTGTCACCTGAGATTATTTTGTCCATTGAACGAAAGTTTATCATGTGTCCTCCATCATCCTTGGCCATCAGCCCTAACAGATTAATAGCGATGGTTCAGTGGTTAGCACTCTGGCCTTTGCGATTGCTAGTTTCCAGGTTTGAATCCTGGCCAGGGCACTGTCTGCATGGAGTTTGCAGGTTCTCCCTGTGTTTGTGTGGGTTTCCCCCCAAAAACTTCACCTTCGACTACATTATTGACATATGACTATGGTAGGGACATTGGATTATCAGCTCCTTTGAGGGGCAGTTAGTGTCACGACTATGGATTTTGTACAGCGCTGCGTAATAAGTCGGCGCTAAAGAAATACTGTAAAAACCACCAGTGACTATCATTTCATGTGTTGCTTCTGTTCCCCCGTAGAACAGAACAGACTGCCTGGCATTGTACAGTGATTTTCCACCCAAAACATTCACTAATAATTGTTTTTGGCAAGATAAATTTAGGAGTTTATGCTTAGCATAACACACTGACAATATGGGTTATCTAACCCCTTAAATTATTGATTCTCGTAATTTGCTGACCTGGGGCAAAGGCTATGCACTGTATTACAATCTGCAAAAATTTGCAATTTGTAAATATTGTGAGTCCAGGGGATTTACTCTGACCCCTTCCCTCTTTCTCTGCCCAATTTTCTTCTGATTTCCTAACTAGGAATTCCTAAAGAGGACACAGCAGTCCCTTGCTGGTTAATGTACCCCATCCACACAGACCTGGTGAATTGCATCAGTAAAGGTAACAAAATAACGATTGTTTAGCAGAGGTTTGTGCTGCGCTGTCTGCTCCTCTAGAAGAACACATTCTATTTTAGTACCGGCAGAGTACATTGTCATACATGTGTGAAGATCTCCCGTGTTATGTATGGATTCTGCCTGCTGGGCCCAGCTTTAGTCATTTCCTGCGCTGTTCACCCTCTTTGCTCCCCCAGAGCTCATTGACTGCCACGCTGCTCGCTTTCCTGTCTTTGTTCAGCTTTGGCATCTTGTCTGCTTCTGAGGGCGTTCACTAGTCTAATTTTTTTTTCTTAAAGGAAAATAATATTACTACATTGTTTTCTTTAATTGCTTCATTCTAGTTACATACAATGCCCTGGCTTAGGACATGTTGTTGCGTTTGCTGACCTTTCTGTAGTTTACACACTCTGGGGCCAGTTTATATAATTAAATGGTGCTCCTGGAAAAATACCCACACCACCCCGGTGTCACCCGCTCCCCTTGGCACCGCATTACCTACCTGGGGGCAATAATCAGCCGACATATTGCAAGGGTAACACATGCTGCTGAAGTCTGTGTGTATTAAGTGTAACATGGCCATGCAAATTATTGGTCACGGTGGTGCCCTATGAGCCACACTAGGTAGCTTGTGTTCACATTTTATTTTGCAGCATGTATGTCCAAGTCCATGAACAAAACTGGGTCTCAGGACGGCCGGGTGTATGAGCTCACATAACTGCAAATTATTGGGAAATCTGTTACTTAGTTAAAACACTTTATCCCAACAACATCAGCAAAGGAAGAAGCTTTAGAATGTGTGCTGAAGGGCTTGAACCAGGTTTTGCAAGTTGAAAGGAAAGCAGAACCAACTGCAGATCAAACTCACTTATTAATATTATTATTTAGAAACAAGATTTATATAGCGTCAACATATTATGCAGCGCTGTACACACACAGGAGGAGGAGAGGACCAGAAAAGCTTTCAATCTATGAGGTGGGGGAAGTATCACACAATAGGTGGGGGATATGGAATGGTGGGGGAGTATTGTAGTGAGGGTATTAGAAGACAGAAACAGATGGCTAGGCAAGTTTGAAAAAATGGGTTTTGAGGGCTCTTTTGAATGAGCAGAAAGTAGGAGCAAGCCGAATAGGACGAGGAAGACCATTTCAGAGATTCGGGGCAGCTCTAGAAAAGTCTTGGAGCCGTGCGTGTGATGAGGTTATAAATAGGGAAGTCATTAGTAGGTCATTGGAGGAGAGAGGAGAGCAGCTAGGGGAGTATTTATTAAAGAGATCTGAGAAGTGTCCTAAACTGATGTAAAACTCATGCCAGCTCCACACCTTCCTTGATTATACTAACCTACCCTGTTGCCCATTCTCAAGCTTTTCACTATCTTGCCCAGAAATGGCCTCACTTTCCCCACCATCATACTGCACTTTGCAGTTCCTTCCGCCAGCCCCTGAGCCAATATAGAGAAAGGTGCAGGGGTCTGCGGAAGGAATCACAGAGTGTGATGAATGTGGCAGCTATCCAACTCTTCTCGGTCATATGTGAAGATTCTTCAGATGGTTGTAGCTAATAAATAAATTGAAAATGAAATAAAACAGATATGGGAAGTGTTGGGTATTGGGCTGCTTTTTCTGCAGATAGTTCCTTTAAAGTGAATACGTGAGTAAAGAAATTTGGAAGCTGCTATTGCTGAAAGGGCAAGTTCCAGACATTCTCATTCTGCCTTCACTACCTTAGTAAGTGACTGACAAGCATTTGGCCACTGAAGTCTTAAGAATCTAAAGTCATTCCCTTCATGCTTATCCTCAGTGAATTCTTCTACCCCTTGCCAGCCTTGAAGCTGGTGATGGGCACAGACAGAGGGTTGAATGAATCCTCAGGTGCTGGCTGCAACTCTTCTTTTGGTGCACACTTGCACATTGAATGCAAAAAGTGTTTTGATATCAGAAGGAACATTTCCAGGTGACTATAATAAAATGTCAATAATATAATTGTGTTTTAATGAACAAATTAAAAAAATATGATTGATAATTAAAAAAATATATTTTTGACTTTGATGGGAAAAGCCTGAATATTGTGAAGCAGCAGCAATATTAAATCCTACTTTTAGTGAGCACTAAACCCTGTAATATAACAATGCAGGTCACATGAAAACAGCTGTAAATATAATTTATTTTCCAATACTATTAATACAGCCGGCCGCACCCCATTCCCCGGGTAATGCTATCCACAACTAAATTTAACCATGGAACATCATGTCTGACCGCTCCTTCCACAGAACGCTTTTACCTTTCCTAATGCAGCATTGCAGATTTTTATTAATATGTGATCGGCACACGGATGTTATTTTAGATGTGTTAAAACTAAACTCCTGCTAGATATAAAATACACATATTACTGTGGCTCTGTATTCATTATTACATCAATACATTTATTTTTAGTGTCAGTACCTCAATTCTACCTGCTATCAAGGTACTTGGATCAAAAAATGTGTGCTGCATGCAACATTGTTATTATAGAATATGCTGATGGAAGGAGACAGAAAAAATGAGCAGAGGAATGACTTCATCAGTCTTCTGCATCTCTTTTATTGTCCATTCAAGAGTCTGGGGGTGAAGGGTGAACAGCACTGTATTCCCTAACATTGAGTGGTGTCATCCATACATTGTGCAATGGTTAGATGCAGTTGAGGAAACCTACTTTTCAACCTTTTAGTAAAATGCTGCATAAGAATATTTCACATTTACTGCCTGAAAGTTGTGGTTCTTTATTTTTCTGCTGAACTATTGCATTACTATATATTGATTATCCTAAAATGTGATCTTTTAATGTTCATCCCCATTCACATGGGTTCGAGGGCAGACACATCACCCCGTCTTCAGCTCATTCTAAACCCTCTGCATTTCTGATTACAGATTGATATTCAAAAAGTGATTAGGAAATGTTCATTTTGGAAAGTCCAGTATAATATTCCTCATTTACGGTAATAAAATATCAATGTGGTGTCTTTTTAAGATGTATTCCTGTACTTACCAGAGAAGTATCCTCGTCTCTGAGCGTAACACACACCACAGCCACATAAAAGGATTAGAACACCAACAATCACTACTGCTGATATGATCCCTGCCCAATTCAAATCCTCTGCAAAACAAATAAATGGTGCACATCATGAATATATGGTCAATAATCACCAATGTATGATAACAGCATAAAAACAATATCAACATATAAATAAAAGTCGTTCACACATATACTGCATTTTTTAAAGTTATCCCACTCACCAACTTGCATTTTCTTTGCAGAACACCTCTGTGGTTTCCCGATCCTATTATTGGCCTCGCAGTAGTATTCTCCTGAATCTTGCTTTGTGACGGTGCTGAAGTGCTGGGTGGAAATGAACACATTGTTACTGGCTGAGATCAATATGCTACTAAGAATAATTAAATCTGTGTGCTGTCCATCTGGCACTCTGTTAATATGGTAAAGCCATCCAGCGGACCTTATTGGTAAGTTAATAAACGCAGTACAAACTGTCTCATTGAAGTGGATCATTGGGTCTCCTAAACCTACACCGTACTTTTATGAAAGAGAAATTTGGAAACGTCTTTATTGTAAACAATTATTGGACAATCACATAATAGCTAAAATACCTGCTGTTTACTAAATAAATACACACAGTATTGTTATATACACCATGACTCACTGAATGGCTTATTGTGGTAGGAATGCCCCTAACAATTTTTTGGAGCCAGATGCTCTTCACACTTTGCCATTACCCCACTTCTACATATTTGGGTCTGATTTATTTAGACTATAGATAGACTATCATGGCAGAACCTGGAATTAATTTCCTGAAAATAGTTTGCAATTAGTTGGCACACATTTTCAATCCTGAAGCAGATTCATTCAAGGTTTCCTGGATCACCCAGGTTCACCCAGGTTCACCCATGAAAGTATTATCTTCTTCAGTCTTGGAATGCTTTAATAATTCCGGCCCATTTTTGGGACTTCTAATAAAAATGAAACTGTTGGTGTCATTTAAGATTCCTAATGACAGGGCACAGCCTCATCCTTCTTTAATAGTCTCTGTCTTTCTGCGGTTGGTGATTGCTTTCTACTTCATGCATCCTGTCCTTGCTCTGCCCTATTCTGTCCTAGTTTAGGTCTTCCATTAGGGCTCAGTTATTAGACCTTTTTGGCAAGAGTAATTTTTAATTAGTAAATGCAATGACCTACCCAACCCAGTTTCCTTATCAATATGAACCTCTCCATCCTGTAGGCTACACCCTCCATCAGCATACAATCCAATATCCCCATTCCAATAAGATTTATTTCAGCTGCTGTGTAGCCATCTAATATAAAGATAGGGATTTTAAACAACTGTTTCATGAGTTCAGTTGAAAAAGAAATATTGACCACTTTTCAGAATCCACAATCAGGCTAATGATTATTGCAGAAAGAGACGGGCAATGTCCCTTCTGCAATAATCCCTTTTAACAGCCTGATTACTCCTGATTACTCCGAGTATAGGGCAAGAAGCCAGCTTTGCTTTCCAGGATATCCGGCATTCTCTATGTGTGCCAGGAATGAATGAACTCCCATGTGCCTCCTTTTTGGAGCATTTGATAAAGGTATCATCATGAGAAATTGTCAGTCTTACACTGAACATAGCCCTTCACTAACCAGAGTTCCTGTGGTTTTATCTATTTTATAAGTCACATTGACTGATTTAGGGTTATCCAAAGGTAAGCCGTCCTTAAACCACCGATATTCGGATGCCGGATTGCCTTCATTCTCTCGACATTTCAGTTCTACGGCACTGCCGCTCATTGCCGAGCTGGGAATATCACACACTGGTATGCTTGGGGCCACTGTGGAAGAAAAACATAGACATAGTTACGGTTTTTACATTTCTTATTGTAAAAGAAATAAAATATAGGTGCTACAAAATGAAATATTACCAAAACACAAAAATGCAAAAAACACAAACCTAATGCCAACAATCCACATCTAAACCACATCAAATTTAGGTAAACTCAGTGGACTACTTGGACTTGGATAATAATGCCCACATTTATTGAATTTGGGGACATCCATTTCCATTTAAAAATTACAGAAACAAAGTATGACTTTATGGAACGTTTTCAGCCCAATTAACTATGTAAAATGATAATGACAGCAGCTATATTTTCTTTAGATGTACAGGTTACCTGGCTTCCAGCCCTGCATGATGCCCAATGTGGCTGACTCTGCGGTGTGGCTGAGATGGATGTGCTTTAAATCTGCACTCCCTTGCATTATTCTAAAATATTACATTATGTTCTGCAATCTGCTGTGTATTTTTCTTCCAAAGTAAGAAAGAGATGTGATTTCCTCTGTGGAGTAAGTGCCAGCATTTCCATTATTTAATGAAGTGCTCTTTTGCCTGTTTTCTTCTAGATGAGTCACTCATACAGAAAGCAGAATCCTACTTATTAGTGTATTGTTAGAAAATTAGCAGGAAGCTGGCTTGGTGTAAAATGGCCCTTAGACAGATATACTTACAAAACATGTGTATGTATAAAGCTAGTATAGTATGCCAATGGTCTGCTTTGCACAATGCAGAGATCTGTGGTGGAGGTTTTACACTGCACACCTTATTTCCTGTAACTACAGTTTGGCTATCATCCTGCATGCTAACACTTATTCAAGAACATCGGAGATGAGAGTTTTTTTTTACAATCAGCTATCTGGTAGAGAATCAAAGATATTATAGTTCTGTAGGATAAATTTACATATTGGTGTAATAGGATTTTGGAAAGCAATGTTTGCTAAGAGTAACACAATTTTGTCCTATTTGGTTTTTATGAATGACCCCTTATGTGAAATTTATGCACAATTAAAATGATTTATTCATTCAGTAGAGTAATGTGCAACTCCAGCTTTGTTATGAAGAACAAATAATGGCCAAGTGAAGTACATTATTAAGTCAAACATTGATTAAACTGATTCCTATAGTTGTGTATATACTAAGCACAGCACATGATGCTGAATTATCCAAATTGGTGCCATGTGGTGGATTTTACACATATACAAAAGAACAAAAAAGGACAGAAGGGGTTTAGTGGCTTGTAAATTATAATTATGTATTCCTAAAATAATTCATACATATTTAAGTAACAATTAGTGCACTCAATTAGTGCATCCCAAGCCCATTGTATCATCATGGGATTGGGGTATCCATACTATGCATACTACAGTAGTTTATAACTGTTTCGCCTATATTGGGTTCCTCGTTGGTAAAGTTGGGACCTTACCCCTGAGGAAGCCAACATAGGTGAAACGCGTTGAAAGGAGGATGTTGTGCTTGAAATTGGTGGTGCTGTTTGTGAGCATGAAAGTGTTGGATCCTCAACTCTCTGACGTATATCTGGTTCTGCTCCGTGACCATGAAGGCCTGGACATTTGATTCACATGTTCTTGCATCACACAGGAGCCCTAACTGTTTAAAAACTCTCCCATCTGTAGAAAAGACCCACCTGTTTCCTATCAGCCTCTTCCCCTGACATTCCTGAAGTTTTAGGGACCCTTCTAAGGACCAAACAAACTTTTTTTTTTACCATAACTACTTCAGCCGCTATATATATCTATTTAGCTCAGCCCTATGCTAAATGTGCACAGAGCATTAGTAGATTAGGATGTCCATTATTTACACTTTGGTGAAAAAAGCTATTTTTCCTGGAGAGAAGACAAAATGGAAAGTGGCCAGTAGTAGAAATATAAACAAATCAGATTCTGAGTGATTTGTCTTAGAAATGCAGCAGCCAGGCATGAAAAGCCTGCAGATGATACATTTCTACTTAATCAGACAGAAAGTATCCAAATGCAATTAATTATTAAAAGTGCAGAATAAAATAAACAGATTTTTTTTAGCTGTTTGGACTTGTCACCAGATAAATCTCCTACATGTTTGCAGTATAGGAAGGAATTTAGCTATACTCCAGCCTAAGCTAGGACCACGTGCCCCAGCTAATCTACATGTGATTGTGGCAGTCTCTGAGCTACTTAAAGGGCTACTGTCATCAAAATATAAGCTTTGGGGTCATATGCTTTAGTTATTTAGCTGTATTACCTAAAACATTTTTCTGTACTTGTGCTGGCATATATTACACATGAGGTATGCTATACATAAAATAGGGAGGCATCTATTCAGTTACCAATACAACAGTTCAGCCTTTATATAGCCTATTTCTATAAAATGAACCTGTGGGCAGGATATTGACATTCAAGTATTTCTTAAAATGATCTTTATAAAAAGGTCACATACTCCACAGTGCATGCACCTACTGAGGTCAGTGAAGGCTTGTTTTAAAGCTTTTTGGTACATTTGTAGATTATAGCCTAGCCACATGCTTATTAGAAATGCTCAAAGATAGTGTTTTGAATATTTACAAAGACATTGTGGAGTAGAGAATTATCCTAGGTCCCTCCTCATCTTTCAGTCTGGAATAAAGACTTTGGCCAGGATAAACATGCTACAAGGGAGTAAGCAAGTACAGAATCTAATATAGATATTTACAGTATGTGAGTTATCTGTTACCTCCAACAACCCTAAAATATACAAGTAGGTAAGTAGTTTAAGGCTTGTTTTTGGTATTCCTGGAAAAGTATGCCATTGGAAGATTCAACCACCCTACAAAACACCTGCCAACTACACTTATACATACAGAGTCATTTGGCTCAGCACACTCTATTAGACCCGGTGCATAGAGGGCACATAGCAGGACCAAACCCCCTTACCAATTTCCTAGAGGAAGTAAGCCTATCTGAACAAGCACACACATTCACAGTTGAGCAGAATGTGCGTGGAAGATGGAAGAATAAAGAATAGTCTATAGGTTCTTTCAAAGCCATGGGGTGGATATGTTCTGTCAATACACACTAAAGCCTTGCAGAATTTGTTCACTTCTTATATTCAATTAAGTCTACAAGTATAGAAATGAACAACGTTGTTACCAACAGATGCAAAAAACATGACCAGAATTTGGAGGGATATCCAACAACCAATAAAAACATAAATGTAATTCCTAACAAAAAAAATAGAAAAAACAAATGGAAATTTGGAGAGAATTAAAAAGAATGACACAGCTCCCCTCTCATGCAAACGTTTCTGCTGTGCTGCACCAGCTTCAAAGTCGAATATGCAATTATTTTCCCAAATTACCACTGTTGCTTTTTATACAGTGGTATGGGAGCTTTATAACCAAAAGTTTTCCTTTAAATCTATATGTATGAAAATACTTCCTCTAGGAATAACTGGGATTATGATGGAACCCAAAAGAAATAACAGAAACATTATTTATTTAGTGGTTCTGATAACATTACAAATAATATCATTTTAGAAAATCTTTTTAATGCACAATAGTTCATTTTTCTGGGGTTATGAATCTTGTATGCTGTAGGCTTTAACACCCTAGAAAAGCAGCTTGTACAACCCTCGCTAAGTGGTGACTTTATTCTCTGTGTTACTATGGCACCCCCCTCCCATTCTCTGGAATTTCGGCACAGCAGGCTGTTGTTAGTGCAGCCACAACATGCACCAGCAGGAAGCTGAGAGCTGAACACAAGGGCTGAAAACCGGTTACCTCTGTAACTCTGTGAATAATCAGCCCTAAAATAAAAAATCTATCAATTTCTAGTAAAAGGCAATTTTCTGTTGCAGTTTGTATACTTTAGATAAACTTTAGTAAAATAAGAAAAGCTCTCTTTGCAATAATCAAATCCCCTATTTCTCAAACTGTCTCCAAAAAAAGTCTGCTTCCCCTGCTTGATGTCCTGTTTGTTTAGGTTAATTGATGCACTGTGCTATTCAAACCGTTTCCTATGAGTTGGGAGCATGAAGGAGCCACTATCAGGATCATCATCATAAAATGGTCCTGGACTTAAAGAGGACAACAATAACATTACTACACTACAAAATCAAAAAGAAAGTAAAGTAGTTTTGAGGTGTCCATACTGAGGGCCAGGGGTGAAGTGGGGCGGGCACGGGTGGGAATGCCGTGCCCCCACTTTTTTTTCAGGAATGGGCACGCATGCCCACTCTTTTTTTGCAAAGATTTCTTTGGTGGGCCGTGGCTTTGGCTGGACCACCCCCCACGTGGTCAAGAAAAGGACCCCGCTGGGGGGCGCACCAGCCTGGGCCGTGGACCATGTCTCCTGTATGGAATTGCAGGCTCAGGGCGGTGGGCAGGTTGTCTCTCTGAACACAACCCACCAACTCTCCCATTACAGGCTCAGACCTGCGATGGGAGAGTTGGTGGGTTCTGGTATCATGACGTCACTCTGGAGAAAGTTTCTTCCCCTTTGAATAACACATAGGCAGGAGTGTAGTTGGGGGGGCATGTTTACATAGTACTATGCACCCTCCTCCTTTTTACCACTACACCCCTGCTGAGGGCCCTTTGGAAAAGTTATGTTTAGAATGAATTTATAAAAAATTAAATACTAGGAAGGAATTGGGGGCAGGTTAGGGAATACTGAGCATTCAATAATTTGGTATCAGATCATACTTTGATTTGGCCTAGCTTGTTCTGCACCCTCCACCCCAGTGCAGACAAATCTCCCTACTTTATTATACTCCTTCCATCTCCTTCCATCTACCCTGACTACCCTGACAATACCAGCAACTCATTCTGCCATCAGACAGACAGGCTGACTCTGCCATGTATACAGTGTTCTGTTTGGACTTCTCTGCTACACTGTATAAACACACCACTAAACAATGTAACAGGCTGGAAGGAAGGGGCCATAAGAAACAGCCTTCTTATATGACTTGTTCAGGCAATCAGTGTCAGAATAAGTAGCAGTATTACTACTTACTGTAGCTCAGAAATCATGGAAATGTTAGCTCAGTGGATATACATAACTGCTGAGCCAATCCGAGCTGAGCATGTTTATGCCAAAATCAGAACCATGTGACACTGAGATTCTCGTTCATCTCATGTCCGTGGGCAATATGATCCTTTTATTTAATAGATGCAGTCTTGTCTATCATTTAGTTGTGTGTGCTGTTTGCTGTGTTGAGTAACATATTTATTTTTAAAATAAATATGTTGCACAATGAAGATGTTCACAGGTTAGCAACCAGAGAAAGCAAACGCTCCATTTCCAGTTGCCCTGCCTAGTTTCTTAACAACTGCTGAGATGAGCTATTAGCCACACAGGCAGTGCTATGCTTTAAATGGCCTGAATGAGAGCAGGTAAGCATGACCACTAATTATTACAAATAAGAAAATTTAGTACTGTGCAGTTCTTTCATTCCAGAAGGGACAAGAGATATCCTGCTGTAAAATAAATGCACCTGCATAATCGTAATTTTCTTAACCTGTCCTAGCTCCAGGGTGGGCACTGTCATCTTTCTCCACTCCTTCTGGAGGGTGTCAGAACTTGGACCATTTTGATTGGCCATGCCTGGATTCCATAACTCCCATGCTTTCGCATATCCTGCTGGCATATCCTGGCATCTTTCACCCCAAAGCTTAGTGTTTTAAGAGAAGAAGATTGTGAATGGGCAGCTTATGTTCTATTGTAATGGGACAACTCCATGTTCCTTGTGCAATAAAAATTTGCCTGTTGCAATGCACAACTACAACACTGCAGAGCAGGAAGCAGAGTCTGTGATAGGCAAAAATGGCTGGCAACAAATATAAAATTGCAAACTACACATTGATGAGAATATTTACAGCTGGCAAATCTTCAATCATATACTCTGAAAAAAGACTATCCATTTCCTCTTTAAAGTAGATTCTCATGTTATATTATGGGATATGCATATCGCTGTAGGTGAGTAACTCATTAAAAGCTCTAATGCAAAACCCCCAGGTGCCAATCTTGCAAAACAGAAAAGGAAATGAATCAGCAAACTCCAGGCTGCAGTAATTATTTTTGTGTATATTTAAATAGCAGCATGTGTCACCTCTGATACCTTTTATGCCCAGAATGCTTATTTAATCACCTACATGTTATGGCTGCCCCTGTTGCAGTGTAAAGCTCTCTGGGATAAACACATTGGGCCAGATTTATTAAAGTTCTCCAGGGCTGGAGAGGATACACTTACATCAGTGAAGTTGGGTGATCCAGCAAACCTTTAATGGATTTCTTCAAAGTCATTTGCCATTTGATAGCAAATGTTTTGAATCCTAGACCAGATCCTTTCCAGGTTTACTAGATCACCCAGCTTCACTGATGAAAGTGTATCCTCTCCAGCCTCGGAGAGCTTTAATAAATCAGGCCCATTTTGTATAAATACAAGAGGCATGCATATTATAACTTGCCACGGTGCACTTTGAGTTTTTTTTCCAGATTTCCAGTATGCCAATGTAAAACTTTGCCGTTTGCTTCCTGTAATAAAGCCTAATCATTGCTGCTGTTCCACATTGTGCAGGGTAACAGGTCTTGAAGTATCTACCCTTCTATAGTTTTCTGCAGGCAGCCTGTAATGCATAGGTCTGCTAAATCCAACCAAAGTTCTGCTCCTTGGTCAGGTTATGTGCAGCACATGATGAAGTCACTGCTATTGGGTCTGCAAAAGCATTTGGTGCACACAAAGTGGATTTATTTGATTTGTGGCTGTTGAAAATGACATTTCCATGCAAGATTTGTGCCCGGAGTTCAGCCTAAAATAAACAAGAAAAGTTGCTGCAACCCGGAGTGTGGCGATTCATTTCCATTTTTAACTTCCATGTTATCTTTAGCACTGTCAGCTCAGCTCCTTTGCTCCCTATGTATTACCATTATGAGTGAGTGTCACCTGTCACTGATTCCACTTACCTAAGACAGTTAAAGTGATGATGATTTCATGGAAGTTCTTGTTGTCTCGAGGAGCGCTGACCTCACAGCGATATTTCCCTGAGTCTCCTCTTGTCAGGTTTCTAATTCTGATACTGGAGGTGATCATGTCCGCACGTGTCTGTAAATCACCTGTCGAAAAAAAGGACAATGTTTAGGAATATAATGATAGTAAAATTATATGAATAGCTTTTTTTTTTAAAATAGCTTTTGCCTCAATATTAAGCTTTAGTCCAGTATATTCCCGTATTGCACTAAAGGTCCTCAGTCTGATGGTCAGCATCATTCAAACCATTCATTTTCAGCCGAGGTCATCCAGTATGCACAGTGATGAGCTTGTTTCTCTGTCAATCTGCCCCATTCTACCATCAGCACATAATATGCCAACTTGTACTGCTTGTACACACTGAACTGAATGACTCCTGCTCCTCTAAATTAGGTATCAGGGGTGCTGTGTTGTTAGTAGAGGAAGCAGAGTATAAATAAAGGTCAGGATGACGATTTGCTTCGGACCTAGATCTTCTAACCTTCAGTGCTGCAATACTCTTTTTTGTTAAGTTTTGCCTATAATTCTGTTTTAATTACAGCAAGCACCATGATAAAACCTTTCCCAATTATATAAGGCCAAGTAAGGCTTTTTATTGTATAATTATTGTTTACACATTCTCCCAATCACTAGATATGTTATACAGTATAAGAGAGATAGGAGGAAAAGATGACTGAGGATCCACCAGGAAATTGTCATGGAGCTACCTCTTTAAATATAGATATGAAATTGAAGGAGAAGAGGTTCTGGCTCCAAAGTTGTATTGGTACAAACATTAATTATGTATTATTACAAGATCACAACCTTACTTAAAAGCCTTAACCTTACTTTAATTTTCTTTACATATAGCATAATTTGATTGTCCCTATACATGTCCCTAGAAAAATGTGACTTGATTTACTTAAGTCTCTACCTTAAAAACGTTTTAAAGCCGTATGAGGCACGTTTCATACACTTGCTTTAATAATTGTCATGTATATACCATAAATTTACCAGGCCATTAAACCTAGTTCTTTTCATAATTATTTATTCACAACCAAACAGTTTGTATTTGTTTTATTGATACGACTGATAAGCTTACTATGTAAAGAATATACATTGATCACATACCTCCATATGCAATAAACATAGAAAATACCCTATAAATGTGTATCCCTTGCACCTATATACAGACCGTATAAAGAATATACTCCCCTGAGGAAGCCCTTTGAGGCAAAACGCATCGGGTTCACTTATGACTCATACAATTAACAACTATGTATAGACAGAACTCTATGTCTAGAATAATATACTCCAGTCCAGTGCTGTTTTAAACTAGACTGAATATATGCTCAAATGTTATTTGTTGGATAATTATGTATGAAAACTACTTATACATATTTAATGTTTTATACCAATACAACTTTGGAGCCAGAACCTCTTTTTTTTGTTTCTCCTTCAATTTTAAACAGTATAAGCTCTGAAATTCCACTTTTAAAAATGTTCAGTAAGGCAGGTATTATTGCAGAAATAGGCAGGTGATGTCCCTTCTGCAAAAATCCCTCCTACCTGACTGATCGCTCAATGGAATTGTCAAAAAAACTGAATTGAGCATGCCCAGCTTGGGTTTGATGGCCCAGATACCCAACAATCCCAACTTCCCCTGCATTTGCCAGGAATGAAAGAACTTTTGCAGGTTATGTTATGTCATCCTGGCCCAGCCAATTAAGATGGCCGAAGATCTCAAGGAGGAAGAGGAGAGAGAAGAAGAGAGCAGCGTCCTGCAATGGAACAGGGACAGGATGTTATATTAGATTTAGTTCCACTTTAAGCCAAGTGAGTACAAGCACAAGATCATCCTAGGAAAGGATTGTAGCTTTGACCACCAAGTGCTGTGTGCCTGATTCACAATACAGTATATTAAGCACTTGATTTGGTTTCATTGGCCCCATAGGACACTAATAATCTGGAACACAGTCATTTCCCAAAGTGGCCATTATGGTAGTATCACTATGACTGTGTTGTGTTGGGGGTTAGTGTAGGGCTTAGCTTTTGGGTTCATAGCCTAAAGGATATTTCTACCCTTTTCTTTTTTTCTAGGAACCCTTGCCAAATCTCAACCACCTTACCCCTGCACAAATCCACCACAGCAAGCTACAAGTATTTATACCAAAAGCATGACCAGGCCATGGGATGATAATAAAGCTTAACTAGAAACACATTCCCTAAAAAAACATGCTCTAATAGCCTAACTCGCATACATATGGGTTATGGACATGTAAATGAATAAAATGTTTTTCTGGTGATGATCCTTCAGTGCCCAAAGTATTTCAGTTTTAGGAAGACAAGTAATGCAACAATAGCCTTGGCTTGGTTAACATACAAAAGGCTCCGATATGACTGTAGATAAGCAAAATGTAATACACCCAATACATTTTTTATTTTCATTTTGCCTTTCGTGGGCAAATGCTGTGGCTACTTCTTGATGGATCAGAACCTTACCTACTAAAGCATTTTTAAAGTAGACAAAAGAGACATCTCCACTGGTGGACACTTTTTTCCACTCTAGCCTGATATCTTGATCCTTTTCCAGTTTATATCTGCAGCTGAGGATTGTTTCTGTAAAAAAAGAAAAAGGATTTAAATAATAAGTGGAACAACAGACAAATAACTAAATCACACCTTGCAATGAATACAAAGACCTCCATATTTATTCCAAGCCTTGCTGGAGTGCACCAGTCCACCCACTTCCACTGATTAGAAATCTGCTGATCTAAATATACAGAATCATTATGGCAAAAGACTCCCAAAAGACTAAAGGTGCGTACACACTTCCAATTTTTATCGTTCAAAACGAATGACGAACGATCGATTGGGCAAAAATCGTTCGTAAAAAAAGTAACCAACGACGCCGACGAACGAGGAAAGTCGTTGGAAACGATCGTTGAACATCGTTCGTGTGTGCGGTCGTTCGTTGATCGTCCATGATCTGAGCATTCGTAATGAACGAACGTTCGTTCACTTTCCTGTCGTGCACATAGTTCTTCTATCGCTCAAACGATCGTATCCATTGTGTGTACAATATCTACGAACGATCGTGTCGTTATCTCTGTGTGCAGGATCGGTGCTATACGATCATTCGTAGATATCGTGCAGGATCGTTCGTCGTTCGTTTTCCAACGATAATAATTGGAAGTGTGTACGTAGCTTAACAGACATTCTAAAGAGACAATGCATTGACCCAATTACTTGTGTGAGCTCACAGCTCCTAACTGTTCCCCAATTAGAAAAGATGGTCCTTAATTTGAATCTATATCCATCTGTCCCTCTTTCCTTCTCTTTCTGGTCTGATATCCAACCAATTTCTTGGTCTAAAGTCCAACCTCTAAATAACCATTTTTTTTACTTTGAGATGCCACTGTTATGGAAAAGAAGTGGTTACAAAGGTACTCTGTGGATTTAACCAATCTATTGTATTAGTTATCTATATTCTGCATATCTAGGGGCCTGTCAGGGTAGTTCTTTGCCTGCATATTTTGTTATCGTATGTATCTCTTAAATGTGTGGATTTGAGATTGAGCTATTGGGCCCTGTAAACAGGATTTTTACAACAAAAGAGTAAACATGATAGAGGAAAACATTAAAAAAAATCCCTTAAATCTCCATCTGCTTCCTGGACAGAAGACTAAAATCGTGTTTATAAAAATTGTATCATTTTGATAGACCTTAATAAACTTATAAAGTATTAATATATGCCATATCATTATACATTTGTGGTTCTCTGCTCCCCCTTGCTGGTGACATAACAATACAACTCTTAATTCTGTTTTGTTCTCCCTCTCAGTCCAACTGGCTGTGATTCTGTTCTGCAGCCCACAGCTGATAGAAGCAGCCAGTCATTGCCTGATCCTCGCACAGAACCTATTCTTGGCTGTGGTGAAGATATATAAGTGCCAGATGACCAATGGGCAGTAAGACAGGAAGGGAACCCGTGTTGTCACAATTATACAGCCGCAAATAATGATGTTTTCAGGAAGACAGTGTGGCACAGCTAAAGTCAATTTTTGCTCTTTAGTTACACCTTCATTATCAAATAGGATTGCAATGTTCTTCTAACAATAAAAAATACCACCAAGGTGGTGTCACAGGCAGGAGAGCTGAGTTCCTGAGATAGTTTAAAGTGAGTGCCAGGGTTATCCGGCAGAAATATGTGACAAGGCGTCTCTGCAGAGGCACGCTGACCTTGCTGATAAATCACTGCTGATGCAAAATTATTCTACACACAGGACAGAACTAAAATAGACTGAAGGTTTCTTGAAGTTTAAAGATGAATTAATATGTTGGGGGGGTGGCACGGATTATTGTTATTAAAGCAAACTATTGGTGTCATGCTGGCAGAAGAAGTAACACAACAAATAAAGGGGATTGTCTCTATGAGAATCCTGATTGAGTGCCAAGTGTTTCATAATATTATATATGGATAAAACCAAGTTAAGTATATATTCACCCAAAAATGTATTTAGTTTTGGATAAAACATGGAATGATTGGATTCTTTATCGGCTTTCCCACTATGTAGCCCCACTGGGGAAGTTTTAGTGGCAACATTGTTCTCAGTACAGAAAGTAAAAAAAATGCACCAGGGAAAACTATAAAGCAAAACTTACACATTAGGGTAATGCTAAAACTTCAATCAGCTTTTTGTATGCTCATTGGTAAACTGAAATCTCCACAACTAGAACTTGACAAAGGTTATATAGGTTCCCAACAAAACACCAACAATTTATTTTAAGGCAGCCTTTCCAAACCTATTTAAAGCTTGAAAAAACTTTCAGGTGTCTAGGGAACCCCTGCTATAATTATTATATCCACAGCTCAAAGTACATTAGTGTGGTGGTCAATGGACCAGTAAGAAAAATGTCACCCTTACAGATAGCCAAAACGATCATCGGTGTCACTTAAACTGACCTGAGAAGTCCAAAATGCTCAGGATTCAAGGAACTCCTAAAAACCTCTGGAGGAACCCCAAGGTTTCATGGAACCCTGGTCGAGAAACACTGCTTTAAGTTATAAACATAAAAGATGAATCACATTGACTCCCATCCCCTGAGGAGGTGACAATCTGCCAAGCAATGGGTCAGGTTTTCTTCTATGATAAAACAACACCCACCCTACCCAGGCGACAGTATAAAGCTATGGGATCCTAAAAACTGGAAGCTCTCAAATTAGCAAACATCTATACCCTCAAGTAGTGTCAAGTAGTGTCCATGGATGTACCCACAAGCTTTCCCAATGGCCATTAATAAAGCCAGCCATAATGATGGGCCAACAGAACAGGTAAATAGGGTGAGAGAGGGTGAGTAAGCCTTGGATACCATAAGAAGGTTAAGTTTTGGAGCTCTTGTAATCTTCTTTAGGAACTTTTAGACCCGCACTTTATGCATGTGCTCACTTTATTAAATATTTTGCAATTTGTAAACGTTAAAGCAAAACACATTCAGGCTGCAATTCATTTTGGGTTTTCAGGTTAGATCGGCTAGCTGAATATTTGCAGCCCATTGGTTTTAGACAATGGGATAAAAGTAGTAGTTCAAGATGTAAGTTAACTTAAGAAATCCATCCAGTTTGGGCAGTAGCAATAAGAGGTTTTACTGCTTAGTCTGGAGTTCTTTCAGTGGATTTATAGGGCTCCTAGGTCCTATAACCTGCCACAGTTCAAATGGTATCAGGAACTTACGGAAAACATCCTGACACATCTTCTGTGAGGTTCTTATACATTGCATAGATTTAACATTATTTAATGTGAAATCCAGTAAATTTCAGGGCCTTTTTAACATTAAGTAATTGAAGCACTTAGCAAATAAGAATGATTGAAAGTATTGATTACTAAGTGAATATGCTGGCTTATTAAACTGACAAGCTTTCCAAATGTCAGTGTTGTTTTTCACCTAGACATACACGATCGGTTCGCAGCGTTCCTGGAAGCCAGACCTACACATTGGAAGCCAAATGAAATGGCTGGACAATGTCTGCGGCTGCTGGAAAGCCTAGTAAAACTGCTGACTATTCATCACAGTGACGGGCTCACTAATAAAATATATTCCAGATAATTATTTCTTGGATGAAGACATGAATTAGGCAATGTTTTCAGGAGCAGCAGTGACGATAAAATTGTCTGTTCTATATATTGCCTTTTATTCATTTTAGAACATATTCTTTCTGCATTAGCAAAAACACTACTGAGGTATACTAAAATGTAAATCAACAAATCCTCAGTCAGCTCATGCAGAAAAAATGTTTTATTATTCACTGTTTTTTTTATACAACTGAGAACAAATAAGCCTAACTTTAAGTGGGTCATTTTGAACATTATGTAAAAGGGTGGCCATGCCTATTACATAATGCCAAAAATGTGTTTTGTAATTACTTTTTTGCCAAGGTCCCCTCCCAATCTGTCTTTATTGTTGTGGAGGTAAAGACTAAAGAGGAACCCACAGCCTCCTGGTTTACATACGTCACATATCCCAGAAGGCTGTGGGCTGCAGTGAGATCGGCAGTCCTATTTTTTGAGGAATTTGGAAGAAGACATGTCACACAATTTTGCACCTGTGCAGTGCAAGATCAGGAGACATCAAAAAGGACCCGGAAAAAAGAAGATGGCGGCATTAGACAGAAAGGTGAACTCTGGAAAAGGAGAGATGCCAAGACAACTCGGGAATCACTGGGCATTGTTTTGTACATGGATTCTGCTTTAACTTTCAATTGTAAAAAATGAAATACATTCCAGGTCCATCAAAACAAAAAGAATGCAAAATATTTGGAAAGCAGCCACAGCTTGAGTAGAAAGGCATTATATAAAGAAGAACCTTTGCTTCCTTTGAAGAAGTAGTGGTCTTTCTGCACAGCCCCCCTGATGAACTCTAGAACTTCTAATCAATACTTCCCCATGGGTCACATCAGTTCACCATTTCTGGCACATGCCAGAACTGGCAATCACTGTGTGTTTGTTTGGGGCTAAACCTAGATCACTTAATAACAGTACTGCAAGTAACAATTACAATATTTATTACAATAAGCTTATAAATTGATAGGCATTTGACTGCATTTTAGAATATAGATTTGCAATACCTCCAAACTCCACTTCCCTGACATCAAGGTTTTCTGATTCTACAATCACTCCGAAGGACCGCTGACCTGTAAAATAAATACAAACAGTCAACACTTGCAATCAGGATAATCTGATTTAGGCTTTAGCATGTTAATGTAGTTACATAGATAATGTTCAATATGTTGTATCTGCAGCTTTTTCTAAAGTAAATACAGAGATGGGGCAAGGTCTACTGGTAGCAAATTCAAGGATGCCAAAATGCAAGAAACCCAGACCTCCATTTGGTGCTTAAGAAACACATTTAAAAATGTGGTATTGTGGTATTAAAAAATTGTGGTATTAAAAGTATTTAGAAAATGCCCTGATGGATCCATAAAAAACTGATGGAGAAAAACTTGTACAAGTCAATGGATAAGAGAACTTGAGAACGGAGAAGTGGGGTGCGCTCGCTCGCTCGTTCGTTCGTTCGTTCTCCTCCTCCTCTCTCTATAGAACAGAACAATGCAGGGTGTACAGCACTCATTCTGTCACTCTTTTGTCGCTGGAAATGATCATGAAAGATAGTTTCCAGTGACAAAAATTGCAGGTGTGTACCCAACCTGCAGGGTTATCAACCTGCGGGTGAACCTAAGGGTTATCAAGCAGCTGACAAGCATGTACATAAATAGATAATAAGTACAGAGAGGCACTAAGCTACAAAAGCTGTATAACAATAGATGAGAAGGAGTGCCCATCCAGTCAATCAAGGCCATGCAGATACGTTACATCTACTTTAAACAAATACCAAACATTAGTTTTACATGGACTAATAAAAAAAATGTGCATGTATTAAACACAATGACACCTGGATGACCACAAATAATGTGCAGAAAGATAAATGAAATAAAAAGTCACAAAATCGGCAGATATCATTTACACCTGGCTTCTACAAGGGTGGAAATCTGACTCAGTCTGTCTATGACACCCTTGTGATTGGTACTAAGCATTGCTAAACACTCCAAAATCTGACCCCATATCACACACTCATGTCTGAGTCAGGCCTGTGGCCGGTAGCCATGCTTACAGGATAACTTGCACAAAGTGAATAATTGTTAAGGTTAATCTGGAAGTAATGAATCATGGAGGATCATGAGCCATGAGTCAGAAGTATTGCAATCAAAAAGCCCACGCTTAATTTGGAAAGATAATTTAGTGTGTCTATCTTTTTAGCAGACAAACCGACCTCCTAAAACTGTGTGTAGGACTGTCAGATTGATATAAGTTTTCTTAAAATGACAACAGACATTAAAACCAACTTGTGACCATAGTTGATCTCAGTAGCTGTGTGCATTGTGGTGCAACGTATCCTTAAAATGACAGCGGAAAGTTCACAGTTCTTCAAGTCATTAGCAGTTTGGCTAATCCTACCCCCTGAAAACTGAATATCAAGGTAGGGTTTAGATACACCTAATCATCTGTTGAGATAGTCTGAAGAACAATTAGAATTGGACACTTCTGGGAATGTCCTGGTCCAATGCTGCATTTAATGGTTTGACCCACTGGGCCTTACTTAAATTAAAGCTCTCCAAGGCTGGAAAGGATACACTTTCATCGGTGAAGCTAGGTGATCCAGCAAACCTGGATTTGTGCTAGCAAATGTTTGCTATGTGCTAGCAAATGTTTTGAATCCTGGACCAGATCCATTTTAGGTTACTCGGATCACCCAGCTTCACTGATGTAAGTGTATCCTCTCCAGCCATGGAGGGATTTATTAAATCAGGCCCACTGACCCTACCATGTTCTGTACACTGTAATACTGCAAGGAACCAGAAAACCTCCATTCTCAAAAATGGCAGCACCTAAACTATATCCATTCTGTAGATAGTTTAGGTGCTGCCAGATTCCATTTAACTGATTTGTAAATTATCGAATGTTATGGCGCTTTACAGGCCAATATATTTTGCCCTAACTTACTGAATAAGCCTAAATCATCTGGATTTTGCTGAATAACATAGTTTTTCTTTTCCAGCCTAATACGTGAAACCCTCTGTCTGCTGTCCATGCTCTGATAGAGCAATTTGTGTTAGTTCAGTGGCCAGATACATAGCCCCAGGCCTGTTTTTCCTTTGTGAGTGTCTTATTCAATGACCCAAAATAAGATTCTGCTGGGGAACATTGCCATGGTTAACCTCACCGCCAACACAACCCATACAGTTCATGTGATGTGCCAAACTTCTAATTAGAATTTTCATGCAATTACTGTTCAGGGATTGGAGTGGGACACAGGAGGGTGTAAGGGCTCTGTACTTTGGCTTTGGATCTCAACCCTAAAAAATGTGGAGATGTAAATAATTGATTCAAGAGGGACACCAAATAAAAATGTTCATGCTTCATGAGTTGCCAAGCAAGCATGTGATCAAATTAAATAGACCCTTCTTTCACAAAGTCTGCTGTAAAAACTAAGCAAATATAATCACTTACAAAATGAGTTTGTCCATGTTCAGCAAAGAAAGTTTGAAGCTTAAAGTGAACCTGTCACATGCAATGCGTGAAAATGGAGGCCATTTGGTGGACTGAATATTCTGCCTATGAGTTGATGATACATTAGGTGAAGTCCCCGAGCAAAACACATTATTTTAATAACCAATGCAATGCAGAAAGTCATTTATCTAGTATAGTTTTGCATATGTGTCTGCTGCACAAATCTATAGCTAAAGCAGGGCCTAGTAACACATATGTAACATAGTAAGGTCCATTTCTCTGTGTTTGTGAGCAAAACAATGGCCATTATACAGAAAGGAGCTTAAGCCAACAACAGTACTGTTGGAGTAGAATTTTAGTAAAGCCTGAAGTTAAATTACTTTTGTGTTTTTGATATATTTTGTAGATAATTGAGTTGTGTTGAAACTAGCTGTATTCTTCTTATCAGTAAACTAACATCTGTATCCCCCCTAACCTTGAAACTCCCCTCTCCTTTATCCTAAAACATTCCATGCTTAGCAAAGCTGTTAATTGTATTTCTTGTTATTAACTAACTAATAAGTGCCTTCCACCCTCCTGTTTGATTATATAGACTGCGATGTGATAATAAAGCTTTGATTGATTTAACTACATGCTTAAGTTGTGTCATTACTCGCCCTCCCAGCGTTGCTGAAAACAGAAGATATGAGAGAGAGGGATAACTGGTCTGGGACCAGCAGGAGATTGCCCTAACAAGTACTCCTTCCCCTTCCAACCAATGAAAAGTGTTATATTTAACCCGTACTAACAGAAGGCCGGAGATATAATTTGCAGCACTATTCAGTATCAGCGTAGAGGTCTGCAATCTAAATGTGTGCACGTGTTCCTGCGTGTGCCATTTTGGCAACATGCCTTAAATAAATGACCACAAGTGTGCAGGATCATGTGTTTTGTGTACATGTTGAGATAAGACTAACAGCCATGGATACAGCAAAGATGTTTGAAGTCAACTCCAATCCGGTGATCAAAATCATCTGACAAGCAGAACAATGGAAATCTATCTATCTCTGTAGGGCAGATAGAGAAGTACATTGGCACTGTGTACAAGCACTTTGTAGGCACCCAAATGCTTTGACTTTAAAAACACTGGTTAGTAAGAAGTACCATGGGTCTAAAGCTACATACACACATGCAAATATAGTCGTTGGAAAGGATTTTTCACGATCCTTTCCAACGACTAAGCACTGCATGATGCATATACAAGTGCTGTACATACAGCACCGTTCTGCTCTATGGAGAGGGGAGGAGGAGAATGACAGAGCGGCACCCCACTGCGCGCTCTCCTCCTTCCTTTTCATTAGGATCGTTCGTCGTCCATCGTCGGTGGATCTGCCAGGATGGTCGTTCGAACGATGGATGGCAGGCGCTGTACACAAGACAGATTCTCGTCCGATATCGCCCCTGGGCTAATTATCGGGCGAGAACCATTGGACATGTGTACGTAGGTTTACATGTTGTATACCAGGAGTGTCCAACTCTAGCTCTTCAGGGCCATGATCTGCACAGATATTTAGTGTTTCTTAGGCTTTATAAAATTCACATAAGTATATGAAGCCTGGAGAAGCGATCTAAGTCATCCTGATTATTTGCCCACTTATCATGTCCCCCATATGGACACAACTTTTATTGTGTCCACAGCCCTGCGCTACTGTCCCCCCGGGATGTTTAGCAAGCAGGTCTGAGCCTGTGATGGGAGGTCCCTTTGGGAGGTCCCTGATGAGTGGGTGGTCCCTTTGTGTGACACACGGCTCCCTGCACATTAAAAATTATGAATATAGTGGCCCGTGAGGTCCGAAAGGTTGGCGACCACTGCCTCAGGACATTATCTGCACAAAGCATCTATTCTCTGTTCAGCTTGCACTGAGTTCCTCAAACAAATTCAAACTTGCCAAAAAGTTAACAGAATTCTGCCTAGACTTCCACCAAAGCACGTGCCAGTATGATTATAGATGGTAGATTATCAGATAACTTCAATTACCGTAGAAAATGCAGGCTGCAATGAGTGGGCGATATGCTGCAAGGCTATAAATTAGTATTTTGTTGCAGCAGAAACAATTTAATTGTAAAAATTATAAGAGGCTGACAAAGCTTTAACATCTTCTGCAACTAAAATGTTAAGAGAGACAAACAGATTTTGGGAGGGAGATTGTCTATGTCAGCCTAAAAGGTCATTTTGAGGCAAGGACCAATCAACAAAGCACCTGTAGTGTCTATGTAAGTGAAGTGTCTGACTCCAGGATGTGCATACTTTTGTAGTGTTCCTCTAACAGATGCCAGTAAACTTAGTAGGGTATGGTTTGCAAAGAGCCAAAACATGAATCAAATCCCGCCCAGTATGTGGCCTTCAAAGTTTGGAATAGTCCCCCTCCTTGCTATATACATTCCCGACAGGTACAATAGCCATGGGATCTGTCGGTCCCAACAGCTGACCGCTCAGAGCGGTGTGTGACAGATGCTAATAAAGAGCCAGGTGGCATCTCTAACCATGCTGGTCTGATATATATTCTTGGACTTTGTGGAATGCGCTAAGATGTTGCCACCAGCCATCACAGCTATGTGGTATGCAGAGAAGTTGAGGAATTTTGGCCACAGCAGCCATGGCAGAAGTTTGGTCATCCGTGATAACATTTTATACTGAAATAAAGTTAAGCAGAATATTTGGGAGCAGGAGAGGACTCTGGGAATCTTATCGTATTCAGGTTCTTGTCCTTAGACAGTTGATCCTTCAGTTTCAGATTTGCACATTCCACATTTTCCTCCCCCTCTGCTTCCCAGACCCTGGAATGTAACAGCTGGTCCTGGAACAGTTTCAGTCTATCACTTTTCTTTGTTTTGTGTTTAAAATTAGGAGCCGAGTGTCATCAGTGGTGTGTAGTAACCAGCAGGTCAGATCCAAATAGCTCTCATGGTATGATAACAACCTGCTTCTTTAAAGAGAAAGCATCCACAGAATTTTCAGCACAGGACATACTGCTGGGAATTCCTGTTATGTGATTATAACATTCTTTGTCACCAAAATTGTAAATCTAACATATGTCTTCATTAGGAATAACACTCACGTGTGGTTGGATGTGGTCAGAGTCAATTTGTTTTTCTACTTTTGGTATGCAAACTAATATTCAATACAAACCTACAAGAATGAAAAAAAAATATATAAAATTTCACCACAGCACTCCTCTATTTATTAGTACCTACATACTGTACTTCTTTACTGACCACCACTGAACCAAAGGACTTCGTCAATTACAACCAAAATACCCACGTTCTATTCCAATGCCCAACAATGGAAATCATCAAAGTACCCACATACATTTCTTTTGACCACCACTGCACTAATGCACTTCCTATTTACCACCTCAGCACCCATGTACTTTTCCCCTGACCACTACAACACTCACATTCTTCTCCACAATTCACCACGGTACCTACATACTCTACTTCCCCAATGACCACCACTGCATTAATGGACTTTTTCAATTAGCACCACAGCACCCTCATTATTCTCCAATGACCACCACTGTACCCATGCACTTCTCCAATGACTACCATTATACTAACTAACTTCTTCATGTACTGGCACTGTATCCATGTATTTTTCCAATGACCACCACTGCACCTATGCACTTTTCCACTGACCAGCATTATACCATTGCACTTCTTCACTTTCTGGCACATCAAAGTACCCACATACATTTCTATTGACCACCACTGCACTAATGCACTTCTTGTTCACCACCACAGCACCACAGAACCCATGTACAATTTTCCTGACCACCACAACACCCACATTCTTTTTCACAATTCACCACGGTACCTGCATACTGTACTTCTCCACTACTGACCAGCACTGCATCATTGGACTTTTTCAGTTAGCACCACAGCACCCTCATTATTCTCAAATGGCCAACACTGTACCCATGCACTTCTCCAATGACCACCATTGTACCAACTAACTTCTTCATGTACTGGCACTGCATCCATTCACTTTTCCACTGACCAGCATTGTACCAATGCACTTCTTCACTTCCTGGCACTGGACCCATGCCCTACTCCATTGACCACCACTCCACCCTAAACTTCTAAACTGACCACCACTCCATCCTGAACTTCTCCACTGACCACCACTGCACCATGAACTTATCCACTGACCACCACTACACCCACTCATTTTTCCACTGAATGCACCCACACTCACAATTAAGTTGGCACCTTAGGTTAATCAGTGGTTTACAGTGGCCTCTATCTCACTCAGTGGTGATCTGGAGCCAACTATAATTGTTTTAACTGTTGGCATTTGATTGGCTTCTTTGGCTTGTTTGCTCTGCTTTGTTAAAGAATTCATAATCTTTGGATTGTGGAATGTTAGTGTAAAATGTTATATCTCTAAGTCAATAAAATAAAGGTTAAGGCTTGGGCTATGGTGAGAATGCTTCAAAAGGTTCTTTGGCAATTATATAATATTCTGTGTTTTCAAATTCCCCGCTGACTTCTACTGTCTGACACACCCAAGCAACCAGAAGTGTTTTCAAACACTTACATGTTTTGGGTTTTGAATTCCCTCTCGAAGGAGGAGTGCTGCTTTAATTAAGACCTGACTTTTTCATTTTCCCTAAAAGGCTATGAAGTAAAACATGATATACACTAGAATAAAATTCATGATTATCATCTCATCTCCAAATACGTCTTGTAAAGAATTATATTGCTGTTGATAGAACACAGCATGTAGCTGTAGGAGGATGACAAGGCCTGGATCCACACACATATGAGATCATAACTGCAGGCTGCCATTATAGTGATAAAAAACACAAATGTCTGATATGTATTTTTTTCAAGTTCATTTAAACAGTAGCCAGAGCATGTGTGATAGAAGGGTTTGACCTTTACTAAAAGGTACAGTTGAAACCCAGCTGGTTTCTACTGATAACACAGATGTGTTTCTTCTAATTTTTACACAGGTCCAAAAAATCAATGGAAAACCAGAAATTAGTAATATTGTTCATTTCACTGTAATACCGAGAAGCAGAAAAGTAAGCAAAACCTATAGTGACCCTGTAATGCTGACAATAGTTCCCCCTATATTGTCAGTTTTGGCTCAATTGGAGCAAAGTTAGTATTCTGCTGGCACTTCCTGGCACCAGTTGAGAGGTCAAGCTCAACTTATCAGACCAAGCTTCCATTAATAGCTATTTATATATTCCTAGAAAGTGTCCAAGGGAGATCAAATGAAGCAGCACGTATATTTTCTAATAGATTATCTACAGAAATACATGGGGAACTCGTGCTGAAGTCAGAAATAGTTTAGCTGACAAAGCCATGCTTAGCCCATCATAGCGAGCCCAGCGATGGGATCACCTTGCTGGGGTATTAACATAGTTCAGAGTTTACTAAAGAATAGTGTATTTAAAACAAATTCAATTTTTAATATATACAATACCGTTCTCCTTTTTCTTTTTGTTAAACAATGCTACCAATGCTTTAATCTAGGCTCTTTTAGCCATTTTCTGTCTGCATTCAATTGTCCTCTCATCTGTACACTGGTTTCTCCTTATTCTGATGCAGAAGCTGCCATCTTCACCCAGGTTTACGTCTTCTTATCCTATACATTCACCTCTCCGCAATCCAAAGCAAGTGCCCCCATCTACAACCAGGTTTACGTCTTTTTGCCCTGAAAATTCACCTCTCTTTACTCTAACACAGCCGCCACATCTTCACCCAGGTTCACGTCTTATTCTACCTTCAGGATCTTTGCCTATCTTGAGTGGCCAGGCCAGAATGGCATAACTTTTACTTATTCCTCACAGCTCAATGTACATTGCAGAAATGAATGCAAACAGGCAAGTAAGTTTGTTTTAAAGAGCCTGCGTGACAAGAGGAGAATGAAGAAGAAGAGCTGTGCATGTTCAACTCAATATATGATCCCAGCATACCTGGTTTCCAGTATTTACTGAGAGTTATGTCACTTAAGATAGACAAAGATAAGAAATGCAGAAAAATTCCCCACAACAGAGGTTGTACTTTGCATTATTGTAATGAAAGCTGAGATTTCAGCAGACAATACAAGACCAGAAAAGCAATGGTAAAACTAGGGGTAGATTTTATTGAATCCATTTAGATCTACTTACAACAGAGGAACCACCAACCAAAGATCCAGTCATCATTGGGTGAATGTTGGTGAAGCCAGCATGTGATTCACCTTGCCAGCAACCGCACTAGACATGTATTTCACTGAAAAAAGTAATGATAACACATCTTTTAATTCAGCCATGGATGCGCTATTTTCAGTAGCTTGGGGGGGGGGTTTTAAACATAACAGGGGAGCTTCCAGTAACAGATTCATTAGTCAAGCAGTGGGATCTGTGCCACGTGCTTGGGACAGACAGTAGATTTACTCCCACATGTCAAACATCTCTAAGTTTGTTATGACAAGGGAACATAAGTGTTTACATTTGGGCTGTCTCTATGCATTGAGACCATATACTGTACAGCCAGCAATGTGAACAGGTAATAACCATTAGGAACGGACAGGCGGTGAAGAGTAACATTCTACCAGCAGAGTTCCTTTTATTGACCTAGCTCATACTGTTTATGTATATGGTTTTTAATGAGCACTGATAAAGATCACATATTAGTAGCAGAAAATATGAGATCTGTCTACAGAGGAGAGAAATACGCACACTGAAAAGCAGTGGAGAGCAACATAAGACAGAATGCAAGTTCGGTGATCTGAAAATGCTATTCAGCACATATGTAACTATGCTAATGTTAAAAAAAAAGTATGGTCAGCTTGAATGAGCACCTGGGACCTGTTAGTTCTGTCTTCTGCTTCTTCTAGGACAGAACCTCAGAAACTGTCTATCATCAGCAGCTGTCATTCCTTCACTCTTTGACCTCTGGCCATGCACTGATAAGGAGGGATAGCTTTCCAAATCAGGCCAACTACATCAAAGAAGATGGGGAATTTTCTTGTACAGATAAAGCAGAACTCAAATTCCACGTATAGGAATAGATGGTCAACCAGGCCATTTTTGCAGAACAGGAAAGCCGACGTCTCTTCTGCAATAATGGATCTTACCTGGCTGATCATTCCGGGTTTCTGACAAAACTCTGGGCCGTGCATGTGAAGCGCCAGCTTTGGCTACCAGGTTACCCAGCATTCCTGGCTTCTTCTGCACAACATGAACTCCCATACACCTGTTCAGGAGTTACAACATCCTGGCCTATATTAATAGTGGAATATTGCAAGGAGGATGTGAAGAAAAAAGATGGAGGCAATGGGGACAGATGAGTAATGAAAAGTTTAGTTCCTCTTTAAGTTGGACATAGACCTTGTCATACCTGCTGGGAATCTTTTGCATTTTTGAATTTTCTATTACTCAGTACTTTATGTATAAAAAATTACTTTTGGGTCCCACTTACTTAACCAGAAGTCAACTAGAGGGCAGGAAAATTGCACTTTGAACTGGAGCATGCAAACTAACAGACCTGGCAAAATATCATAACATTTCACTACTCATCCAAATGGTTTCATCAGTTCCAGTGAGTGACACCCATGAACATAACCCTACATTTATAGCCACAGGGCTAAATCACCCTAATCCAAACATTATGGTTTTATGTTGGCGTATGTTACTAACACTTATCAGAGCATGAATAGTAAAATGCCTTCAACATTGCAGAACTAGTCCAATCAACTGTGATTATAACCAGCAACTGAAAATACAATTTTAAAACCCCCACCCCCCTGGGTATAGTGCTCCTAGTGATGGTAAAGTAATTCCATCTTCCTAAATTAATAGGAAACACAGTTTTAAATGAAAGCTCTCCATGACCTTTCTAGCTGCATGTACTGTGAAATTATTCTTCATTAAAGATTTTATGGATCAATCAATCTATGAGACTTTACGGTATAGACACCAATGGATGTACAAAAAGAGAAGGAACCATGGCCACCATGGTAAATATAGATCTGTGGAGGGACAGGGTTCCTAAAGTCAAAAAAGGGGGTACACACGCTAAATTTACTAAACACCTCTTTGCAACTTAAACCCTAAAAACAAGTTTATATCCCAACTTTTACATTTTAGCAAATACAAAATATATACATAGAATGCAAAAAAATAATTGCTTGTGACATCTTTAATTTCCATTGCATCTATATATGGTCTTATACAGTAAAAGAAGTTTTATAAGTGTAAGAGCAAGCCTCTGAAAATACGCCAGCGAGTGACTCATAGGTTTTAGTGTTACAAGTGTATTTCACGGTAGAACAACTGCACTGATCAGAAGAATCCGCATCATTCTCTGCTTTGTAGGTTCATTGAATTCCAGATTTTAAAGGCTGTGCACTTTACTTGGAGCACATTTATTGTTCTAGTACAATGGGAATCCATGTTATTGTCTCAAAGGACAAGGCAGGGCTTGTAAAGTCAATAGCAACAGTTATCTCTAAGCATTACATTTTTACAGCAGACAAATTTCCACAAGAGTCAGCTTAACTGATGCTGCTGTGTTCTTTTCCTGTTAGTTTATGACGTTTCGGAAAAAAGAGAAGCGAGATTCAGTCTTACTGACCCTGGCCCTCCCTTTTATTCTTTGGAGTTCAGTTCTTTAATCATGAAGGCTCAGCATGAAAAGTGGGCTTTACCTAGAGTGTTGTGAAGTTTTGATGTTATGATGTAACTGGGTCTAAAATAAGCTATGGAAAAAAATACCAATTAATAAAAATATCATTAGCCTGTTGATAGAGGAGAAAATGAATAAAGCATAATATTAGCGGAATACATAGCTTTATATTTGCCTAGATGTTGGCATTTTATTTTGAATTGACATTGACATTTTATATCGACATAATACCTTATGATCCTGCAGTGAAGGTCTTTATTAAGCAATTTTTTGGTATAGTGTAACAATGCTCTTTAAAAAAGGTGCAACTATTCATCAGTAAAATTACTGCCTTGTTATTCTAAACTGATCTAATCACTGAAGTGAGCAGTCTTATATGTAGCGGTCTGTTTATTAAGCAGTGTTCCCCAACCTTTTGTACGTCACATACCACTAATTTTACGGACTCCGGACTGCGCATGCATGGAGAGCCGCGTGTCACTCAAAGAGAAAGAAACTTCCCCCATAATGACATCATGATGACAGAACTCACCCAACCCGTTCTTCTCTTGACCCCGCTGGGGGGCACACCGGCCAGAGCCGCAGACCACCAAAATTCTCTTGTGAACCACCAGTGGTCCGCAGACAACCTGTTGCCGACCGCTGATATTAAGCACTGAATAAGACAGTCAATGAAACATTCCCTGGTGGAGAATCAATTACTGCCCTTAAAACTCATGGATGATTCCCCACCAATGAATGTTTCAGGGAATGTCAGATTCACTGCTTTACAAAAAGACACCGTAATGTATCACTTATTAGTTAATTGGTTCTTAAAAGCAAACTTCAATGGAGAGGGGAGGTAGATGGATAAATGGGAGGCAACCCGTAACAAAGCTCTGCCCCCAATTTTTCTCATCTGTTGACTCACAGGCTTATAATGAAGACTGGAGTGGCCACTGTGGTCACCATCATTAAACTGGCCATGAGAAATCTCATGCAGCCATCAAGAGACAATGGCTGCAAAGAAAGAGCAGAAGATCCTATTTGATTCTAATACTAAACAATCTAATAGCCAGACAAGTATTTTCAAAAACAAATCACCATAGGGTTCTTTTATAATTGGATGCATTCCAGCTGTACTGCTGCTTTACAAAAAAAACAAGCAGTGCACATTTCCAAAGTACAGCCATGTACTTTATAAATGTGTTCTGCGCAGTGCCGGCTACCTGACTATAAAGCTAGTGCAGCACAACAGATCTGAATAAGAGTTCATTGTACAAAAAAAGCCCAGTCATGTGACCTGGTAAACTTGTATATCTGGGTCTCTTGCAATCAATTTGAGCTCCTTGTTTAATGCAGGAGTTTTTTTTTTATCTTGTACATTAAAACTTTAGAGACACCTTGTAAGACATTTCCTAAAATAATATATACAGGCTAAAAATAAAAAGATGGATCTATTGTAAAAAAAACAACTGGAGTAAGAAAAGGTGCTACTATTCATCAGTAAGATTACTGCCTTGTTATTCTAAACTGGAAATCTTGTGGTTTTATTGGTGATGGTTTAGTTGACTCTTTGGAAATCAGTTGCAATGTATTTATCATTAGGTTTTAGATGTTCTAAAATACAGAGCCTCGAGTATAATTCTTCCAGTCGGCCTCCATGTGCCATTGAATCAGCTGGCAGTTATCTATTAGTTATAATGCTGGCACAATCTGACTATGTGTAATCCTGTTTTCCACACTGCTCTGGTAAGAAGGTTAAGTCTTCTCTTCTGCAGGATTAGCACAAGCCTGGACACAGGAACCAGCAAACATCTATAGTTGCCCTTGGGCAAGAAGAATTGTTGGGCCCCCATTCAGCTACTGCACAAGTAGAACACTTAAACTAGGAACAAATGCTGTCCCCAAGGTCATTTAGTTATAGATCCTGCCAGATCATAAAATAACCCACAAGAACGATGGCCAAGAGCGGCAACGGTGTACCTTTCAACTATGCTGTAAGAAAATGGAAGAATTTTAAAGCAGACCAAATTTCAATGTTTTTACTTTACATAAAAGGGTAGACAACTCTTTTTTTTATAAAGTAAAAATCTGAATCTTTTTTTTTTAGGTGCAACACCTTTTTTTTTTACTGAATGGGAATGCAGTTTTGCAAACCTACGAGATGCAGACCTACATCACGCATCCCGGGAGGCTCTTGGCTGCTCCTTCTGTACATGCTTGATATCAGGCAGAAGGGGCATTTCTTCACTAAGGGGATGCGCAGTGAGATCGGCTCTCTTTTGTCCTTTTTGCAGTGGGCTATGTCACCCGATCTCGCACCTGCGCAGTGCAAGATTGGGTGACATAGCAAGAAGAAGGAAGAAGAAGGCTGGAGATGGCAGATCTCTTCCTCCATGCCAGAATGAAGAAAAATTCCAGGACGGGGCGGGACCAGATCGAGGGATCTGCGGGAATAAAGGTAAATTCCGCTTTATTCCTTACAGTCGGAATCCAAGTGCCACTGTATCATCTATTATTTATAATGCTGCACAAATGGTATGTTGGCTCCAAACAACAACAAAAACAAGATCTAAGACATGAATGTAGTTAGTTTTAGCCCTCTACGCTTTACCTATAACTAAAACACAACTTTAACATCATCTAAGCCTTGAAGTTGGTATATTAGTAAAATGTATGCTCTGCTATATATACTGTATTACTTGTACCATCTTTGCTTTTCTTCTAAGCAATCTTGCTGTTATAGCTACTGGCAGAGCTTAGCTATTCAAGACAACCATTTTTATGAACTACTATTAACATACTCCAGGTGTCTCTGGTATTACAAGTCTTCTGAGTTCACAGGATCTAAAACACGTGAGTACTGACATTTCATTTCAGTGCTAATGGTAAAGAATGTTGTTCATAAAATATTGATGTGATCATTTAGAGACATTAAAGCAGGTTAATGCTTTACTTACTGATTTTATTTTAGTTTTTTTTACTTACTGATCATGATCATGGCCTAAAGGGAATTAATTTTGTATATATTATTGTTATTTTGCTCAGGGCAAAGCATTTTTAGCTAGGTAACCATGAGATTCTACATGTAAATATATTATATATGGTTTCCAGACAGGGTCCCCTCCCCATCTATACTTCTGACCTCTATAGCAGCATGTTTGGCTAGAAGTATGTCATTGATCTTATATCATGAAATCGTCAACATTTTTTAGGAGATGTTTGTGATCATTCTCCATCCTCAGCATGGCATAACTGTCATGGAATATTCACTGCAGGTAACCGAGAACTAGTTTAGTGCCAGTTGCCCATCTGTGCAGACTTATATGCTGTGCATTGGGTAGCCCATTTATTTGAACATACTACTATGCATATCAGGTGCAAAAAGGTGGAGGAATTCTGTTCCCCACATAGCATACAAGGTGCTGCACCACACAACTGTGAACCAGTAAGTAAGGGAAGATCTCATCACTGAAGACCCTACTAGATAGAACAAACCAAATTTTTATCTAAGGGCCTATTTATAAAGCAGTGAATCTAAAACACTGAAACATTCCCTGGTGAAGAATCATATACTGCCCCTAAAACTAATAGAAGATTCTCTGTTTTTAGATTATTAACTAACTGGAAGATTCCCCACTAGAGAATGTTTCAGTGAATGTCAGATTCACTGCATTAAAAATATACCCCCTAATGTATCATTTTGGAGTGAATTGGCCCTAAAAAACTAATTTTCTTGGGGAGGCAGAAGAATAAAGGGGAAGCCTCACTGCATCCTCCATATAGTCAAAAAAAGTTGTTGCTGGTTAGCATTTTGGCACAGAAGATCACTAAAAAACTTTAGGGGACAAGTATTCTGACACTAGATTTTTCCACCCAAAAGGAAAAAATAAATTCTGGGTCAAAACATTTTTCCTGTTAAACCTTACATGTACACATGAAGCATATCATTCAGCCTGTGCAGCTCTTTCCTACGAGAATAGTTGTCATTAGCATACATTATGGAAATGTCAATGCAAACAACAAACTAAAAATACATACCACCTCCCTCAATGTCATTTTAATCAACATATTTGTTAAATTAAGATTGAACAGATTTCACCAATTGGTGACAAAATAATATTTCTTAAAGAATAAACTTCTTGAGAGAGAGAGAGATGGAACCAGCAAATTAAGACTTTCTGCAATTTCTAGTTGTCTGGCAGTCATGCTGACACTCTTGCTTCAATGCTTTCACTGACTTAGAACACATTTGCAGATAAGAATGCTGACTTCTGTAAAACTGTTCTGCATGGAAAGTATTGAACTAGTGGATCAGCCATGTTCAGGATGAGGACAGAAATATTGCAAGTCTAAATACAGAGTAAGTCTACAGGTAGAAGTGTTGCTTGTCAGAAGTCATCAAGGGGGCATTGGTGTCCACAAACCATAGGTCCACTAAAAGTAGGCTTTAGGGGATAGATAAAACCATAAAGGCAAAGATAATAGATTCAAATGGTACAACTCCAAGCTCATGTAATTTTTAAGTAGACTTATTCTTTTATTCCCACTTTCTTTCAGTTGCTGAATTCCAAAGAATTGTAATTTAATTGTTAATATATCATGTTTACCGAGTTGACATAGCTCACCTTTAGGAAGACATTGGTTTCCAGTGTGGGATGGGTTGTGCAAACAAAAATTCAGTTGCAGAATCATTCTGAAAACAATATGTTTTTGATGGTAGTTAAGAAAAGCTAGACAGCTCCAAAAAGTGAACACCTTTTATCTACTTTGAAGCTCATTTAAAATAAATAATTCAATAATTCCCCCATTTTTCTGTGGATTATTATGAAAGACATTAAAAGCATTACTCATCACTAACACTGATTTTAGTAGAAATTACTTGCATATCTAACCTGTGCCAACTGTTTTGGTTGGACATTAACAACTTCTTAACTCTCAAGAACTGAGAATGACCTCTCCTATTAGAGTTCCAGTGAATCTATTGGCAAACTGCCATTAAATGGCCAGGAAAAACAAGTCCAAGAACTCTTGCTACTTCTCTGTAATTTAGAAGAAGCTCCAGAAGGAATGGAGACCTTTGCCAAAAGGAGGAACCAGAAAGTAGTTGTAGAGGTTTGCCCTCTAGAAGTCCCTAAAGATATAAGTAGATCCCTTCTAGGTGCATTGACCCTTGAAGCAATACACAGGGGACCACAGTTACTCCATCACCTGTGTAGAAGCATCACACAGCCAAAAGCATGCATGAATGATCTGGCCTTGATCCCTCCTGGCTGTCAGATTGGCATTGCATAGTAAACCGTTTAAGATCTCGGTTTCCTCAAGATTATTTTTGAATATAATTTCCAAGTTGGCAGAAATTCACAAGACCGCCCTCAAAGTGACCTGGTCACATTTAGCACTATGCCGTCTCTTTCCACTCCCTTTGAAGTTTAAGAAGTGCCAGAGAGACTTATTTTAATTCATGACCGCAACCTTTATATATGTGAGATACATGGAACAGAAGGTTGCGCTGGAGGTCCAGAGTTAATCAGCTGTTGCACCACTTTACTACACATAAGTGTGACCTTACATGGAGGCAAACAGAGTCAAGAGTCCGAAAGAAGGGCCAGCAAATATAGTACAGCTGTCTTATTGGGAGTGGATTCTATATTTCCATGGGAAAGATACCTTAATACTGACCATATTATTAGTAGATGAAGGAAGTAACTGGCAAAAGCACACAAGATTGTTCAACTGCAAGAATATCAACATTCTGTACCTTATTGTATAAACAAAAGAGTTTTGGCCCTCCAGGAAGATAACATCAAAAAGCAGGCTAATCCTTACAGATCGTTGCTGACTCATATGAGAGTCATCCAAAGTTTCCTTTTGAATAACACTAACTTACAAGAATTGTGTTGAATTAAAGAGTTTTTCCTTATCTTTCTGTTACAGACACACAACTGAAAGCAAGAGGAAATATTTCCAAAAACAGAAGAAAAGAAATCCCAGTGAAACAGTTACCTGTCCAGAACAGGTATATGCTTTGGAAGGATTATCCTCATTGCAGCCACATCCATAAAACGTTGCTGTTACAATGGTCATCAAAACAAGATAAATTTTCCCAATTAGGACACAGCAATAAAAACTAGATAGATAGAAGTCCATACCCTTCCTCACCTTGTCCAAAAGAAAATCTCAAGGAAATCCAAGTTAATGCCACATGGAATTTTGACCTTTATAACTGAATTAAGGTAAAACTAAATATAGTATCAATAATACACCTGAGACAAATTTATAATTGCTCTCCATGGCTTATCCCACCCTGGTTTAGTTAGCGCTACAATATATCCTGGACTTGTCCACATATGGATTTAAATTTACATATATAGTTAGTCAGGTTGAAAAAAGTCCATTAAGTTCAACCACTAGGGAAACAAACAAATCCCAGATAAAAACCCCAAAAACATAGTTGATCCAGAGGAAGGCAAAAAAAACCTTTAGCTTTCAATCCAGGGAATTAGCATTATTTGGAATGACTTGAGCAATGGCATCTTACATAGTGCTAAGTCCGCTTTAAGAAGTTCAGCTTTGGAACTTTTACCACACATTATCAACGGCGCGTCATATATCTCCAGCCTTTTAAAATGAGACAGACACAGACACAGTCATTCTGGGTGCTTGGGTTACAAGATAAGTTATTTTGCACATAAGAAGTCCTGTGCTTCAAAACCATACTGAGACCATACTGTTAATAGGTTTTATTTAGAGCTCTAATCAGCTCCACCATTAGACACTACAGAAGAGTTTAGACTTAAGCTACGTACACACGTCAGATTTTTATCGCCCGATAATCGGCATCGGCCAATCATCGGGCACTCCCTTGTCGTTGGAAAGGATCGTGAAAGATCCTTTCCAACGACAAAAATTGGCAATGTGTACGCAGCTTTAGACAAATAGACTGACAGCCCTATAAATCCACTTGAAATATAACCAAAAGGGATGTCTCGTATAACTCTATTTGAAGGATGATTTGTTAGCCCAAGTAATGATGCCATCTTGTACTATTATATGTAGCTTATGAACACAGCTCATAAATAATATTGCATTGCAATATGTACCCTGCAGGGATCACGGTAAATTACCTTGATTTGCCCATTACCACTTTCCATTGAGCACAACACCAATTTTACCCTCCCTTTACTTGGCGTAAAAAAAGGCAGCCCATTATATAGCGAGCAGCAAACCGCCTGCAGTAATTAAGGGAAGTGGTCATAATTCAAGCAGGAACAGTATTGCTGTTCATTTAGGTCAGCGGATTTAACTTGGAATTTGGGTGATAATTAAAAAGACTGGATACGAAGGCTTATTTTCTTGGCCAGAGTATGTACAGTATTCACAGACTTTAAGGGGAACTAATATCTATAATGTTTGTTACAGTTATAAAGATGAAAGTGATCAATTCATTGCATATGTTCCTATTATTGTGTGTTGGTGTATTACAAATCTAATATCTAAGTGCAACATGTAATTCCACCAGACCTGACCAGGTTGAAAGTCAGAGTGTTTGCTGAAATAATGCTAACTTTATTTTGGTCTGATATGTTGATCATTGTTGCCTGGCTGGCACTACATTCCCAAACACCACCGCTTCCATCTTCTGTTATATTACGTCCACCTTTCTCTTGACACTGCAACCCATTGACCAGTACAGTTATCTGGCTGCTATCTTGGTACAGTGGTCTACCATAAATCATCCCTAGATGTCCTAATCACAACCTTGATTAACTCCAGAGCTTCCCTGGGAATCCTAAAACCAATGGTGTTCTATTATACAAAGTGTATACTGAGTCTGCATGGCTCACAGTTTGGTTCCCATCCTCCAACTACAATGCCGCCCTATTGGGTATCAATCTTGTGTGACACAAGCAATACAACAGTGCAAAGAGTACATTCGGGGTAAATAAAAGGCATACTGAGGACTAGGAAAAAAATTTGTGTTCAGGCCTAAAATCTTGGGTTTCTCCACAGTTTTACACATTTGAGGTTTGTGGGACCTGGCAAAATACAACATGCATGAATTATAGTCAGCAAGCTCACATAGGACTTTGATATTTGTATTGGGGGCTCACAACCAAATATATTAAATTGTATCTATGGACATTTTTTTGTTTTGGATATTTTTGTATGTGTAAACAATGTTATGTTTACTTTTAATAATTAATTTTTAAAATTAATTATACTTAATTTTTTGTGTTTAGTATTATATATTTATTTATGTTTAGTATTTTTTGTATGTTAAAAAGTCACTCTTAGACTGCTGTCCACAAACCAATGGTCCTTATTGGAAATTTGTTGTTATCTCCTTTCTATAAACTCAAACATTTTAGATTTTTTTTTAAATCACGGTGATTGTTAGAATAAATAGAATCCCCCAATGGGATTAGACAGCCTAATATATTTGCACAAAGTTTGAAAGCTCTACGTATTTTTTATCTTTGAACTTATTGCCATCATATTGTGTTTGGTGCACAAATATTAATTTAAGTATACTTTTTATTGAAAATATAGATTTATATTTTAGATTTATTAAGAACATTTAGATTGATATAGAATAGGGATTTGAAGTGCAAGTATATTAAAATTGTAGGTAGAAAGAAAGAAATACTATTTTACGGGGATTTCTTTTAAAAAATTCAGCTGCAAAAGGGTTAATTTACCCATAATTCCCAACTATTCACTTTTGAAATGGTAATAGAAAAATTGGGTTTAACCAATCATTTTTTGTCCATATAACAAAAATCAAGGAAATCCCAGTGAAGCGGTCACCTGTCTAGAACAGGTATATGCTTTGGAAAGATTCCCCTCTCATTTTGTTGCTGCCACGTTCAAAAAACTCCATAAGACTGTAAGCCTGCCTTTAAGATGCACATCAGAGAATGTGTTGAAAAAAAAAAAGAAATTAGAATGAATATGCAATAAACTTACCAGACATTTTTTGTCCATGTAACAAGGACATGGGAATGCTGTGGCCTCTACCTGCTACAAGGTGTAACTTATCTTAAAAAGTTGGCAGGTAGATATTACTAAAATTCTTATTCTTCTAGAAAAATATGAGAAAGAAAGGTTCAATGATGAAAATACATGCATGAAACTAAAATGTCAACACAAACATATGCCCTGGGTACACATGTCCCTAGTAAATCCTCCGCATGGATACAAGCCAACTCCTAAACCAGTATGGTGGCCTTGCCAATACGTATGAGTCAGATCATTAATCTTCATGTCAATGTATGTGACAAATGGATGTATAGTGTGTGACATATGTCCTGGTCATATATCTAAGTGACACCCATAAAACAGCACTTTTAATTTGCTCTCCATGTTCACAGAATGAATTTACACAAAGATGATTGGCACTTCTGTTGATGGACGCTGAAAGCTTGCCCTGTTAGTGCATAAACACACCCATGTGAGCGCACAGCATTTTTCAGATGTTTCCTAACGCAGAGGAGCTTTTTGGAAAATCCTAAGCGGTTATATATACCGCACGTATATATAGAAATGGCTGTGGGCATTGGTGCAAGCTTGACTATATATAAATGTCAGTATATCAGCATGGGAACAGCATGGCATTTCGTGTTCTGACATGCTTCGCGGAGACAGAATGCCGCTGTACACAAGTGATATTCTATAATGATATCCAATATGCACTAAACCGAGCAACACCAGAAACTTGCTGGTAGGGGTGTGACATAAAGGGAACCTATCAGCCATTTCAAACATTTAAAACTTGGAGTGGATAAAGGAACAGATCTGCCGCCAGTTTTGCACCAGGCCAACTGAACTGATTTGAAGTTAATTGGTCAGATGCCCTAAAATAGTGCAGAAGCTGCCATTTCTGACCTCCCCTTCTGAAAATACTATTTCCAGAGTAATTATTCTGATCCTATGGGTACGGGTTTCCCTTAAGATGGCCTACACCTTTGCTTCTGTTACGTATGTTATTAATATTATTATTATTATTATTAATAATAATAATAATAATAATAATATTTTTAAACAGTATTTATATAGCACTAACATAATATGCAGCGCTGTACAAGAAATAGGGGTTGAAAATGACAGACAGATACAGACAATGACACAAGAGGAGAGAGGACCCTGCCTGAAAAAGTTTCCATGTCTACAGATTTAAAAGGTATAGAAATGATATCTTCCATCTTTCCAATATGGGAAAAAAAGAAGGATTTTTCAAAAGCATCATACTTCTGACACAAAATAAATGTTTTATATGCACACACAAATTCTGTCTTTTTCACATTCAAAATGGACAACAATAGCATAAAAGGAAATTTACAAATACATCTGGGCAAGTCTAACAATACAACATTTTACCGATCACTGCTCCTGACATCAAAGATCCAATCTGCTCAAAAGTACTTAATTTCATAGCTCCTTTCATGAGAATATTCTATATTCTTATGATACTATTGAGTTAGTATAAACAAATATATTGTATCTGATGCAACCAGATATTATGTTGACTAGCACTGCACATTAAACATTATTATAATATTAATTATATATTCATTGCATTTTTCCAATAATACAAAATGTCATGTTATTTATAAACATTTGACATGAGGAGTGTCAGCACTGCCTACAGTAACCCAACAGATTTCAACTATTACTACTGAAATAATTGTAAAATGTAAATTTTGAACTAGAAAATATATTGAATGCTGTGGATATTCTTCTTTTAAAATTTTCATATAGTTTAGTATGCGTTTGGGACATAAGGCAAAATAAAAGCTAAATAAATCTTTACATCTCATTTTGTGCTTAGGAAAGAATCATGGTCCATTATGCAGCTTGGAAACTATAGTCACAAGGAACATATTTGCAGCCAGTCAGTACTTTGCCTTTTTATTAGTATGACACATAAAAGCTCATAGATACCCTTTCCTCCAATCACAGGGATTGCTGCTGCTTAAGCAGAGAGAATCTGTAAAGTATCACAGGCACAATATCCTCACCAACTGTTTCTCCTGGGTTCCTCCAGAGGTTGCTGGGTGTTCCATGAGAAATTAGAAATTTGTGTCCCTCTGGTCAGTTTAGGTGACACCAATGATCTTTTTGGCTTTAAAGGTAAAGGTGACATTCCTCCCACTGGTCAGCAATGTAAAAGTCATTCTGACCACCACATTATTGTACTGTGAGCTGTGGATATAGTAATTATAGCAGGGGTTCCCTGAAGACCTGAAAGATATTTTAAGGGGTTCCCCTGTTTTAAAAGGGTCGAGAAAAACTTTCCAAACCTGCTGTTTTATAAACAAGCTACAAAATACAGATTGTGCCATTGAGTAACATTTTGGAGAATAACAAATCTGATTGGCCGACGATTGTTCGCTATCTAACGTGTGTACGGTCGTTCAGTGATCATGAATGTTCCTGCAATACACTTTCTCCTTTACATGTCACTCCCTGCATCATCAAATCTAGCGTGTGTACACCATTAGTGGCTTATATTTGATCTTATTGTTACAGCATGTACAGAATTGTGCAAAATATGATCGTTCAAGTATAATCGTGCATAATCGTTGATTGGTCGTAATCATTCGTTGCAATGCAATATTCGTGCAATAAACCCAATGTGATGGGCAGCACAGTTGACTCTTTTTGCATAGAATTTCCCAGGTTCAAATCTCGGCCAGGACAATATCTGCAAGGAGTTTGTCTGTGTGGGTTTCCTCTGGGTACTCCGGTTTCCTCCCACATGCCAAAAACATGCAGTTAGGTTAATTGTCTTCCCCTCAAAATTGACCTTAGACTGTGGTAATTACATGTGACCATGGTAGGGACATTAGATTGTAAACCCTTTGAGGACAGTTAGTGACATGACTATGGACTTTGTAAAGCGCTGCATAATATGTTGGCACTATAAAAATAAATAAATAAAAATGCATTTGGATCTGAGATGTATGGTGGCCTTGGATAAAGAAAAATCCAAAATCTCTCCTCCCCAATCAGGATTTGGCCTGGTGCCATGGACCGAATACCAGCTGTTGTCTGCCGCCCCTGAAACTCTTGTTCCTCCACCATTTCAGGGCACTTGTCATAGAGGGCAATGTCTAGAATATAAGTAGGGTCTGGTGCAATTATCAGGAAAGAATTTGATCAATGAATACACTATGCTGTGAAAAGAGTATTTAGTAGGGCCCTGCCCCCTCTTCCCACACTCCTAATAAACTAATGTTATGGAATGAAAAGTTATCGTTAAATGAAAAAAATATTTTATATGTCCTGTACTTCCTTTCTTATGACACACATCAAAGTGTAAGCAGAGGAGGATTCCCAGTGGGTGATCAGTAAGAAAACAGCACGGTAGACACGAAATATCATCTGAGAGTCCTTTAGTGTCCAAGGAAACACATTCCCATGGAGTGCTGTATTCACAGGCCTAGAAAGAGCTTGTAACAATACAGCCCGAGACAGACAAAAGAGCCAGAGTCATCATTCATTTATCCTCATGCTAAGAGCTAAAGCCAAGGGGATTCTGGGAGTTTCCTGAAAGTATTGCAAAGATAAGCAACTGAGTATACAATTATTTCTCTATGGAGTCTGAACACTCCTTAATGACACTTCTGAACTCCATCTCACCTTTGAGTTGTGCTCTAAAGTAAACCTGTCATGACAGAGAAATATAGAGGCTGACCTACTTCTAAAAATGCCAGTTATTATGGCTGATGTACAGACCCAACAGAACTAGTATGCAGAACAAAAAAAATCCTTAATATTATACAGTGCTGTACAAAGTCCATGGTCATGTCACTAACTGCCCCTCAAAGGGGCTCGCAGTCTAATGTCCCTATCATAATCATTATCTTAGTCTAAGGTCAGTTTTTAGGGGGGAGCCAATTACCTAACTGGATGTTTTTGGAATGTGGGAGGAAACCCAGGCAAACATGGGGTGAACCTCTAAACTCCATGCAAATAGTGTCCTGTCTGAGATTCAAACCTGGGACCTAGCGCTGCAAAGGCCAGAGTGCTAACCTCTGAACCACCATGCCATCCAGCTATCCTTATTGGCTTATTTGTTCTGGGAATGAGCCCCGGACCAGAGGGATGAGCATGGTAGCAAAACAATTAGAAAGGAACAGGCTGATTTAAAAATGCATATTGAATGACGTTGAAAACTGACATTGGTGAATGTCTAAAAAACTATTTGACTTCCTAACCCTCCATATGTTCAGAGTTTGTGACCTGGAAGAAGTAGTCAGAACGCATGTTCAGGATCAATGACTTAAAAAGTAATGCAGTGACTGGATCAGCATGACAGCTAGGCAAACAGAATTTAAAGCTATATATATATATTAATAAACATAGCGCCAACATATTATCCAGCGCTGTACATTAAATAGGGGTTGCAAATGACAGACAGATACAGACAGTGACTTAGGAAAAGGAGAGGACCCTGCCCAGAAGAGCTTACAATCTAAGGTATTTAAAAAAACAATACAGCAATGGAAGTATCCATACTACTCGGCATAGCAACTTTCTGGATAAACCTAATATCTAACATATTATATATATAGCTGCACCTGCAAAGAAAAGCAAAACGGCATGCACTGTAACGATGATTTTCAGCATATAGCCTCCTAACCCTGGATGGTTAGTGAACAGCTGCTGCTTCTGCTTCATATATCTGGTTATCTTCACTTTTAAACTGATAAGGATGAAGGGAGGGGGGAGTCATGTTTTATATATATGTCAGTGTTAAGGTGCGTACACACTTCCAATTTTTATCGTTCCAATCGAACGACGAACAATCGATTGGGCAAAAAATCGTTTGTAAAAAAGTAACCAACGACGCCGACGAACGAGGAAAGTTGTTGGAAACGAACGACCGGACCGGCGGATCGGATTGGACGACGATCGTTGAACATCGTTCGTGTGTACGGTCGTTCGTTGATCGTCCATGGTCAGAGCATGCGTGATGAACGAACGTCCGTTCACTTTCCTGTCGTGCACATAGTTCCTCTATCGCTTAAACGATCGTATCTATTGTGTGTACAATATCTACGAACGATCGTGTCGTTACCTCTATGTGCAGGATCGGTGCTATACGATCGTTCGTATATATCGTGCAGGAACGTTCGTCGTTCGTTTTCCGACGATAATAATTGGAAGTGTGTACGTAGCTTTACACTTTGGAGTATTTTGATGATGGTCTGTCTGTGCAGGTCTCAGACGACATAGAATTCATTATAGTCATAGTTCTCAGCTGAAATTAGCCCAGTATAAATGATCATAAGTTCTGCATGCAGTTTTACTGTTGACTGACCAGTCTAAAGCTGCGTACACACGGCAAATTTTTCTCGCCCGATAATTGGCCGATACCGATCTGCTGTGTGTACAGTCGGTCGTCGTCCATCGTCCGACGACCGTCCTGGCGGATCCATGGACGATGGACGACGACTGATCCTAATGAAAGGGAAGGGGAGAGCGCGCAGCAGGGTGCCGCTCCGTCGCTCTCCCCCTCCCCTCTCCATAGAGCAGAACGGTGCTGTATGTACAGCATCGTTCATGCATTGTGCAGTCTTTTCTCGTTGGAAAGGATCGTGAAAGATCCTTTCCAACGAGAAAAATTGCAGGTGTGTACGCAGCTTAATACATTTTCATGTCAAAGCCTAAAAAACCACAATACACACTTGTTCAATTCTGTACCTATTCTGCTCTTTTTCTTGATCGTACTTGAGGCACAGAACTTGATCTTTTTCTTGAGGCACAGAACACACACGCTAACCCTAACATAAAATAAAATGATTAAATTCCTATTTAATGTACAGTGCTGCATAAAATGTTGCCGCTATAAAAGTCCTGTTTTATAGTAATAATAATACTGATTGGAGTAATGGAGTTTTGATTTCAAATACATGATCCACCACTGAAGTACCAAGTAAAAAACAAAACTTTTGGATGTACAAATTGGCACTCCACTTTGCTTCCCATCAATCAGCACTTGGTGCCAGAGCAACCTATAACAAAGTCAGAGATTTCTCATATTCCCATGATTTGTCCTAGACAATTATTTACTTTTTTAAAGTCTACATTTGCAAATTGTTATTGGGGACTGAACAACACATTGGGGTATTAGCAGAGTGTGGAGAACTAGGCATCCAAGCTGCAAGTTTACCTGATTTTCTCTATAAATACATCTGTATCAAGGCCAACTAAGTATTACCCAGATAGAAACCGGATGGGCACAGGGCTGTATGAAACATATCTACATCACCACCCAGAAAATCTTCCATGATGCAGTCAAATGCAGTTCAGCAGAGTATAAAAAAACATTGTTCTAGTCCTTAGAACACAACTGGCAATCATTTGGAAGAATCAATATTATTCCTTTCACTGTGAACTGGGTAGGGATGTTTAAAACAAACTCCCATTGACAATAAAGGAGGTACCTACATCTAGGAATGGAAGGAGGACACATCCATTTGAGCTCTATATAGTAAATAGTTTTACTCGTGCAGGATGGTTTCCTTGTCTGGTAAGAGCATCAAATAAAACTCCAGTATATGAGTATCGGTACATGGAAATGACGCTGCAAGGTCTTCCTGAAACCTGACTTTGTTTAGCAAACACACTTCCTATCAGGAAACACATTTTCTAAACTGTAGAAGAAAATCTCCCAACAAAACTAACTTGGCAAAGTGTTTTGTTTATACCACTGCAACAGGTTGCAATCATTTATCAAAGGGGTTCCAAGATTGTTTTTATTTAATATGGACATCTCCTAAATGTTTTCATTACTGTGGGGATTTACTTGATACTGTGGGGATTTTTCTTTTCCCAGAGATACAACTGGAAGTGGAAAAACAACTTCACAAAGTCAGGGGATTTAAATCAATAAATACAGCAAGTACCTGACTTTGATTTGGTGTCAGCCTACCCTGTACAGAACAACTCAAGACAGTCAAGGTGCGGAATGCTTAAATGCTGTTAGAAGGAGAGGGTAGAGCAGGAATTAATATTATTATTATTATTATTAAACAGGATTTATATATCGCCAACATATTACGCAGCGCTGTACATTAAATAGGGGGTGCAAATGACAGACTAATACAGACAATGATACAGGAGGAGAGGACCCTGCCTCGAAGAGCTTACAATCTAGATTTCAGCTTCATCTCTACAACTTATAAATAAACAAGCTGTAGAGATGAAGCATGGTTAGCTCAGTGACTAACACTCTGGCCTTTGCAGCCCTAGGTCCCAGGTTTAAATCTTAGCTTGGACACTATCTGAATGGAATGTGTATGTTCTTCTTGTGTTTGTGTTGGTTTCCTCCGGGCATTCTGGTTTCTTCCCCTGCCCCAAAAACATGCAGTTAGGCTATTTTGCTTTCCCCTTAAAATTTGTCTATAGACTGTGTTATTGACATATGACTATGTTAGGGACATTAGATTGTGAGCCCAACTGAGGGACGTTTATTGATATGACTATGGACTTTGTAAGTGCTGTGTAATATGTTGGCGCTATATAAATAAATCTATTTTTTAAAACAACATCCCAACCTTATGTCACCCCCACCCCCTATAAATCATGTTGCATACCAATCTGTAATATCTATGCTAGACAAACCACATGCTAAACTCTAAGCATTCCAAATTCCTGAAATAATTCAAATAGAAAAGGTGACAATGGGACAGATCTAACCACAGTGCAGTTGCTTCTTGCAATATTATGCCTAATGTGGGACTGTGCCATCTGCAATCTGTCTGGGATGATCTCCGGGTAATTATTTGGGGCCATTTCATTCCACGGACTAGAATCCCGCAGACAGTGCTAAGCTGGGGGTCACATTTCCAAACAGCATTTTTCTGGATCACAGATAAGAGAGTGAGAAATCTTTAGACAACTGTGTGATCAGATGGCATACAACATGATTTCCGAGCGGGCCTCGTGGTTTACTATATAATTGTTTTGCTTGAACGTTAGTCAATATGAGCTTGACCTAATGGTTTAAAGGATGGTGCTGGAGTTTGAGAAGCTGCGGTGGTGAAATGATAAGTCTTCTTGCATTACAGTATCACTAATAATCTTTTTAAATATCTGCAAAAGAGCCATGGGGCCCTCCTCTATTGACCCTCAGTAATGGAAGCCCTTATCCTACTAACCATCAGGGATCATTTCACTGATCACCAGAGTGCACTTCAGTGACCATCAATGTAGGGGGGTTCTACAAGTTTCTTGTTTTCAAGTTTTTGGCCAATATTGTTTTTGTATGTTTTTGAATATATTACAGAAAATAATGATATAGTTAATCTAGGTGTCAGAGGCTTCTACATCTATTTTTTTTTGTCTTATGGCTCAAGTTACTGCTAATGTTTTAGCTGTAGATACAATTATACGGGGCACTCTAAAACTCAAAGATGTTTCAAGGGATCATCTGGGCTGAAAAGATGAAGAAAGGCTGCTGTAAATCATATTGCTGGGAAAAAAAGTTACCATAGATGGTGGACAAACAATAGATTGCGGGGGAGTACAAAGATTTTCCCAGGACAAATTACAGCATGGATGGCTCAGTGGCTAGCACTCTGGTCTTCATTATGCCAGATCTCAGGGTCAACTTTCAGCCAGGACACTATCTGCAAGGAGTATGTATGTTTACCCTGTGTTTGTGTGGGTTTCCTCCCACATCCCATAAACATTCAGTTAGATTAACTGGCTTCCCCTCCAAAAATATTACCCCTAAACTTTGTTAATGACATATGACTATTGTAGGGACTTTAGATTGTGAGCAACAGTTAAAGATATGACTATGGACTTTGTAAAAAGCTGCATAATATGTTGGCGCTATATAAATACAACTAAAT